>NC_059328.1:60040000-60340000 GCF_018350155.1 Leopardus geoffroyi
ATGCTTAGTTGATTACTGTCCTAGTTCACGAGCAATAATTGGCATTTTTATTGTTATAGGGAATGTTCTAGACAGATACATAATGAAAATTGATTCTAGAGTGAATAAAATGGTTCTTCTTCATTGGTGTTAATAGCACTGAAAGACCTCTAGAGCCTATGGAACAGTAGATGAGGGGACATTAACATTTGGGGACGACTGCCACCACTGCCTGGTCTTAATTAACATGATTATGCATTAGCATCAAATCCCAAGTTAAATCTAAGGGTTGTTAAATGTGGTGCAGGGTTAAGGAATTAACATGCTCTATGCACTTACTATATATCATCCCCCATCCAAGCTACGTGACAAGTGCTATCTCAATTTATCTCTCATATTGACCCATTTGCCCTGTTTTTTAGATACCAAAAATATAACTCAGAGTTATAAATTAACTTGCCCAAGATCATGCATATAGTTAATAGAGGATTTGGGATTTGAAACTAGAAACATCGAGCTCAAAAATGCATTCTCCTTACTCTCTGACATGCTGACTTCTATGCTTTGGATTCAGTGGATTTTATTCTAATTCTGAAACATCTGTCTCAAGGATGAGAAATCAAGTGGAACTGATTGTTTGATGCCCAGAAAACAGCAAAATACATATGGTGAAATGTAGATGTGATCCAAACTCCCAAAGTATTTGTTTTTTACCCAAGTAAATTTGTTTATTTTTAATATCTTATTTTAAGAGCATGCATTTATTTTCATAGTAAAGCCTTATTTTATGGCCTCTACAGGAACATCAATTATCTGTTATATTCTTAAGGCTAAGGAGGACGTCTACCAGGCATTGCCTAGTAGACTGGGAATAATGCAATAATACCCCAAATCCAGAGAGTTATCCTTACAGGGTTTTGAAAATGGCTTGTGGTCCAACTCTTGGTTTCAGCTCAGGTCATGATCTCTCTGTTCATGGGTTCAAGCCCCACATTGGGCTCTACGCTGGTGGCTGGGGTGTGCTTGGGATTCTGTCTCTCCTTCTCTCTGTCCCTCCCCGGATTGCTCTCTCTCTCTCTCTCTTTCAAAAATAAATAATAAGTAAACAACAACAAAAAAGATTAAAATGGCTTGTGGTCTCAAAACAATGACCTCTCACACTTACACTTTTAAAATCATGCACATGTTATGACTGTGCATAAATGAAAAACTCTGAGGCAACCTAAGGATCTGATGAATTTGATAATTACATTTGGGGTATCTCAGAACTCAAGCACAGGAGTGAAGCCAGACCTCAACCAGAAGAATTCAATTAGAATATAAAAACTCAGAAGTCCACTCTTTTTTATCACTGCTTCTGTGATATTGTGGAATAGTGTTCTCTGTTTCTCTGTTCACTTTGTTAAATATGGCTGTATAAAGTACCTAAGTATATCTTACATTTTGGAACATAATGTCTAGGCATTCCCTCGCTGTCTCTGAATCCTAATTCCAAATTACTGAGAATGAAAATCGGTATAGTTCACTTTAGATGAAGAAGTCAGTCATAACACAATAATTGTAACCATACGGCTAGAGCAATGAACAATGTATTTAAGGCTCATTCTTGGGGGAAAGGAAATGCTCTCATGGAAGGGGAGATGACCCCTTCTATGGAAAGCAGCTATCTAACTTCTCTACAGCATATATGTATATCAAACATTTTACATGTACATTCAGACAACTCACTACCCATGCATACACTTAGATTTTTAAAAATTACAGGAAAAAATACCAAGATCTAGATACCAAAATCTGTTCCCAGCCCTAGCCATTTTTTTTCCAGTGGGTGCATGTGTATGTGTGTGCATGTTAATGGTATGGAAATCATTTTGCCTCATTTTGCAAAAGTGGAGTTATGTTGCTTTAAACGGCAGCTGGATCATTTTCTACGTGTAAACACAGAGTCAATTTACTGAAGTAAAGAGACTTTGAGCTAGATGAGGGAAAAGAGAGGTAAAGAGTATGTCCAGGAAGATATATTGTGTGTAATCACTTGAGCTTTCCTGGCGGATGGGGGCTCAGTAAACAATAATGCTTTAATGATATTTGCACCCTGTGCGATTCTACGCTGGTTCCATCTTGCCTTTGCCTTTGCTGTGGTCAGCACATATCTGCCTTTGCAATGTAAAGTCAAAGGTGCCAGCTGTATTGAAAGGAAGACTGTGGTGTAGATGCCTCTCTGTTAAGAATCAAGCAATGACATCTACACTTTTATGTATGCTTGCTGACAGGCATTTATGATAATGACTTTCAAGGCTTGCTGACCTGATTTGACTCGATCTGTTCATTTCTGATTTATCCATTCCCATTAGAGTGCTAGTTTATGGATACGAATATTACTGTGAAAGAGAACACTAAAATGTTTTTGTTTTGTTTTGTTTTGAAAAATAAAGTCCTAGTAAATGCTAGATATTTTTTAAATTGATAGGGTTTTATTTCCTTATGTAATGATTTTGTAAGCCTTCAAATCTAGACACGAAGTTACTGAAAAGTAAATATTTTTCGTATTAAAAAGCAACAAGTCATGCTTTTTAATGGCATGCCTATCATTATAGCAAAACTAATTTTAGAGGGGAGAACGCTCTTAATTTATTCAAGTGATTAATTTTAAAGACCCATAGATTCATATTCATAAGGAATATGGAATAGTTTATAACTTTTCTAAACAAAAATTAGATTATTTTTTTATTTAAATTCAGGTTAGTTAGTATATAGTATAGTATTGCTTTCAGCAGTAGAACCCAGTGACTCATCACCTGTATATAACACCCAGTGCTCATCCCAACAAGTACCCTCCTTAATACCTACCAGCCATTTAGCCACCCCCCCCACCATCACCCAACATCCCTCCAGCAACTCTTAGTTCGTTCTGTGTTTTAGAGTTTCTTATGGTATGCCTCCCTCTCTGTTTTTATCTTATTTCATTTTTCTTTCCTTTCCCTCATATTCATCTGTTTTGTTTCTTAAATTCCACATATGAGTGAAATCATTTGGTATTTGTCCTTCTCTGACTGACTTATTTCGCTGAGCATAATACACTCTAGTTCCATTCACGTTGTTGCGAATGGCAAGAGTTCATTCTGTTTGATCTCCGAATAATATTCCATTATATATATATATATACATATATATATATATATATATATATATACACATATATATATATATACATATATATATATATATATATACACATATATATATATATATATATATATATATATATACCCCATCTTCTTTATCCATTCATCAGTCGATGGACATTTGGGCTTTTTCCATAATTGGCTATTGTTGATAGCACTGCTATAAACATTGGGGTGATGTGCCCTTTCAAATCAGCATTTTTATATCCTTTGGATAAGACCTTGTAGTGCAGTTGCTGGGTCATAGGGTAGTTCTATTTTTAATTTTTTGAGGAACCTCCATACTGTTTTCTAGAGTGGCTGCACCAGTTTGCATTCCCACCAGCAGTGCAAAAGGTTCTCCTTCCTCCACATCCTTGCCAACATCTGTTGTTTCCTGAGTTGTTCAATTTAGCCATTCTGACAGGTGTGAGGTGCAATCTCATTGTGGTTTTGATTTGTATTTCTCTGGCGATGAGTGATGTTGAGCATCTTTTCATGTGTCTGTTAGCCATCTGGATGTCTTCTTTGGAAAAGGGTCTGGTTCATGTCTTCTGCCCATTTCTTCACTGGATTTTTCGTGCTTTGGGTGTTGAGTTTGATAAGTTCTCCATAGATTTTTAATATTAACTCTTTATCTGATATGTCATTTGCAGATATCTTCTCTTATTCTATCAATTGCCTTTTAGTTTTGTTGATTGTTTCCTTCACTGTGCAGTGGCTTTTTATTCTGATGAGATCCCAGTAGTTCATTTTTGCTTTTGTTTCCCTTGCCTCTGGAAACATGTCTAGTAAGTTGCTGTGGCCAAGGTCAAAGAGGTTGTTGCCTGTTTTCTCCTCTAAGATTTTGATGGTTTCCTGTCTTAATTTAGGTCTTTCATCCATTTTGAGTTTATTTTTGTATATGGTGTAAGAAAGTGGTCCAGTTTCATTCTTCTGCATGTCGCTGTCCATTTTTACCTACACCATTTGCTGAAGAGAATGTCTTTTTTTCCATTGAATACTCTCTCCTACTTTGTCAAAGATTAGTTGGTCATATGAAATGGGTCCATTTCTGGTTTCTCTATTCTGTTCCATTGATCTATGTATCTGTTTTTGTGCTAGTACCATACTATCTTGATGACTACAGCTTTGTAATACAGCTTGAAGTCCAGAATTGTGATTCCTCCAGCTTTGGTTTTCTTGTTCAACATTACTGTGGCTATTTGGTTTTTTTTGTTTGTTTGCTTTGCTTTTTATGGTTCCATAAATGTTTTAGGATTGTTTGTTCTAGCTCTGTGAAGAATGGTGGTATTATTTTGATAGTGATTACATTTAATGTGTAGATTGCTTTAGGTAGTTTAGACATTTTAACAATATTAACTCTTCCAATCCATGAACATGGAATATTTTTCCATTTCTTTGTGTCTTCTTCAATTTCTTTCATAAGCCTTCTATAGTTTTCAGAGTACAGATCTTTTATCTCTTTGGTTAGGTTTATTCTTAGGTACATTATGGTTTTGGTGCAATTATAAATGGGATTTATTCCTTGATTTTTCTTTCTGCTGCTTCATTATTGGTGTATAGAAATGCAACTGATTTTTCTTAGTTCTAAAGAAGTACATTATGCCTAGATATATTCAGCAGAAGACTGAAATGAGGGTTTTTAAAAAAAATTTTTTTCAATGTATGAAATTTATTGTCAAATTGGTTTCCATACAACACCCAGTGCTCATCCCAAAAGGTGCCCTCCTCAATACCCATCACCCACCCTCCTTTCCCTCCCACCCCCCATCAACCCTCAGTTTGTTCTCAGTTTTTAAGAGTCTCTTATGCTTTGGCTCTCTCCCACTCTAACCTCTTTTTTTTTTTCCTTCCCCTCCCCCATGGGTTTCTGTTAAGTTTCTCAGGATCCACCTAAGAGTGAAAACATATGGTATCTGTCTTTCTCTGTATGGCTTATTTCACTTAGCATCACACTCTCCAGTTCCATCCACGTTGCTACAAAGGGCCATATTTCGTTCTTTCTCATTGCCATGTAGTACTCCATTGTGTATATAAACCACAATTTTTTTTTAATCCATTCATCAGTTGATGGACATTTAGGCTCTTTCCATAATTTGGCTATTGTTGAGAGTGCTGCTATAAACATTGGGGTACAAGTGCCCCTATGCATCAGTACTCTTGTATCCCTTGGGTAAATTCCTAGCAGTGCTATTGCTGGGTCATAGGGTAGGTCTATTTTTAATTTTCTGAGGAACCTCCACATTGTTTTCCAGAGTGGCTGCACCAGTTTGCATTCCCACCAACAGTGCAAGAGGGTTCCCGTTTCTCCACATCCTCTCTGGCATCTATAGTCTCCTGATTTGTTCATTTTGGCCACTCTGACTGGCGTGAGGTGATATCTGAGTGTGGTTTTGATTTGTATTTCCCTGATAAGGAGCGACGTTGAGCATCTTTTCATGTGCCTGTTGGCCATCTGGATGTCTTCTTTAGAGAAGTGTCTATTCATGTTTTCTGCCCATGAAATGAGGGTTTATATAATTTATGGTAGAAATTCAGAACAATATAACGATGAGGACTTAGGCCTTCACTTAGTCTTACTATAAGTTGCTTAAATTTCTTTGCATCAGTTTTTCCAACTGTAAAATGACAAATAGTTTTGTGAGAACTTAAAGCATATAGCATAGAGCTCACAAAAATTAAGTAGCATTTATTTTCTATTGTTAATAGCATTAATGACTACAGTAACAATCTAAATTAGAGTATTAACTAATAATTAGTAGTAAATTAATGTTACCAGTAATGAACTAAGCTAGAAAGTGATAATGCATTTTAGAAATAGAGTAATATGATACACTTACAGTAAATACATTCATTTATAAATGCATCTCATTGCCTACCTCCCATCCCCAAATTATGCAATGAATATGACTAGAATCTTAAATAAGACCATTTATCTTTTGTTAATAACAATGACTATACGTTGAATAAATAAGCAAACAAAACTATCACCTTTAGAACACAATGCATTTAGAATTCCTAAACACTTAATGAAATTAACTTAGAAAGAGTGAGAATAACAAGAAACCAATTTGATCTTATATAAACCTAGAGATTTCTGAAAATAAAAACCTTAATATTCTTCACCTAAAACAATACTATTTTAAAATCGATCTTTACACCTGGAAGAGGTTTAAGGGTCACCTAAAAAATTATGTTTTATAAAACAGTTGAAATAAGAAAGTAAAGAGAAAGGAGAATGCCATTCTCTAGAGGAAGGTTAAAAATGAATTGATGTTTGTTTTTCTTTTTTCTGAAAGAGATATAAGCAACAACATGAACTGGAAATAACTAAGACTTTAATGAAATGATAAAAAGTTCAAATTAATGGCTATAAAGATGCTTACCAAAGTTAGGAGAACAATACATGCACAAAATGAAAATTTCAACAAAGAGATAGAAAACATAAGAAAATAGCAAATAGAAATTACAGAACCAAAGAATACAATAGCCAAACTAAAATTAGATAGAGGGCTTCAGGCAGACTAGATGAAGTATAAGAAAGGATCAGGAGTGCCTGGGTGGCTCAGTCAGTTAAGCATCTGACTTTGGCTCAGGTCATGATCTCACACTTTGTGGGTTTGAGCCCCACATCTGGCTCTGTGCTGATAGCTCATTGTCTGGAGCCTGCTTCAGATTCTGTGTTTCCCTCTCTCTCTGCCCTTCCCCCCACTCATGCTCTGTCTCTTGCTCAAAAATACATAAACATTAAAACAATTTTTTAATAATTAGAAAAAAAAGATCAATGAACTCAGAGGGGAGTGGCATTCATCCAATCAGACGAGCAAAAAGAAAAATAATAAAAAAGAGCAAAGGGAAGTTTGAGAGCAAATATTAACAGACCTGAATAAGAAATAGAAGTAAATAACTGTAGGGAAATTCAAAACCGTATTTTTAATAATGAATACATTGAAAATAAAGTATAGAATTATAAATTAGGGAAAGAAAATAAGTAAGGAAACATTGAATTAATTACATGTTAAACCTAATGGACATAACAGATATTTACAGATCATTCCACCCAAGCAGCAGAATACATTCTTCCCAAGAGCACATGGAACACCCTCAAGTATAAAACATATGTTAGGCACAAAACAAGTCTTAATAAATTTAAGAATATTAAAACAATATCAAGCATCTTTTCCCATCACAATGGTGTGAAACTAGACATCAATTACAAGAAGAAAAGTGAAAAATTCACAAATAAGTGGAAATTAAACAACATGCTACTGATCATCTATTGGATCAAGGAAGAAATTAAAAGAGAAATTTTTAAAAATCTTGAGAGAAATAAAAATGGAAATGCAACATATCAAAACTTATAGGATACAGAAAAAGTAGTACTCAGAGGGAAGTTCATAGCAGTAAGTGCCTACATTAAGAAATAAGAAAGTTCTCAAAAAAAAAAAAAAAATTAAAAAAAAAAAAAAAAAGGGCACCTGGGTGGCGCAGTCGGTTAAGCGTCCGGCTTCAGCCAGGTCACGATCTCGCGGTCCGTGAGTTCGAGCCCCGCGTCAGGCTCTGGGCTGATGGCTCAGAGCCTGGAGCCTGTTTCCGATTCTGTGTCTCCCTCTCTCTGCCCCTCCCCCGTTCATGCTCTGTCTCTCTCTGTCCCAAAAATAAATAAATGTTGAAAAAAAAAAAAAAAAGAAATAAGAAAGTTCTCAAATAAACAAATTAACGTGACACCTCAAAGAACTGGAAGAAGAACAAACTAAGTCCAACTTTGGTAGAAGGAATAAAATATCAAAGATCAGAGTAGAAATAAATGAAATGGAGACTAAAAAAAAAAAAACAGTAGAAAATATCAATTAAGCATTGGCTTTTTGACAAGATGAACAAAATTAACAAATATTTAGTAAAACTCACAAGGAAAAAATGAGGGGATTCAAATAAAATCAGAAATGAAAAAGGAGACATTATAACTGATATCACAGAAATACAATGTATTATAAAACACTACTATGAATAATTACACACCAACAAACTAGATAACCTGGAAGAAATGAAAAAATTCCTAGAAACATACAACCTACCAAGACAGAATTATGAGGAAATAGAAAATCTGAACAGAACAGTAACTAGTAAAGAGACAAAGTAATAAAAACATCCAACAAAACTCTAGGACCAGATTGCTTCACTGATGAATTCTACCAACCATATAAAAAAGAATTCATATCAATCTTCTCAAACTCTTTCAGGTTTGAGGAAGAGAAAGGAACTCATTTTAATGAGGCCAACATTACCCCTGATATCAAAACCAGAACAGGACATTACAAGAAAATAAAATTGCAGGCCACTATTCCTAATGAACATAGACACAAAAATCCTCAACAAAATATCAACAAACCAAATTGAACAATTAAAACGATCAAATGCCAAAGAACAAAATAGACTCCTGTCTTATACCACACACAAAAACCAACTCAAAATGGATTGAAGATTTAAATGTAAGACCTGAAACCATAAAACTCCTAGAAGAAAATATAGTGAGTATGTTCCTTGACATCAGTCTTGGCAATGGTTTTTTGGAATTGACACTAAAAGCAAAACAGAAAGTGAAAATACACAACTGGGACTTTATCAAACTAAAAACATGTTTTAGAGATCTTTTTCTGTGGTTGTTAAACCTGGTAAACCTGTAACTCTCAAAGGTGTGTTTGTCCCAGAGGAAGATCATTTGAGAAAGTACTTACCATAGAGAACACAGAGCAGAGTGATACATAGACAAATTCTGAGGACATTGCTCAAATATTCCTTTAGCCAACTCTGCCCTTCTGACATGTAATTTAAGAAGGCAGTAAATTCTCTCTTTTTAGCTTAAAGTGGGTCGAATTAAGCTTTTGTTATTTGTGACGAAGAATGTTGATATAATTGCTTACCAGCTATCTCCTCCTGAGGTGGAATTTGAAGAAACCCCTTTATGTTTTCTTCTCCCCAGTTTTTCCCATGTAGTTTGTTCTGCAGGCATGTAAGACCCTAACATTAACTATTTGCCCTTGATTTTTTTCTTTTCTTTTTGGGAATGGATATGATTTAAGAAAAAAAAATAGAGATGCTGCCTAGGTAAATAATCAAGAAGAGTTCAGTATAAACCTTTGTAGAGTCATGACAAATTTATTGATCATGTACAATGCACACAGGTATTGTAGAGGAAGAATTTGAAATTCACAGAGATTAAATAATACTGGCAACTCTGCTTACCTAGTAAGTCACAAGGTCAAGATTCACACCACGTCAGTCTGATTCCAAAAGTAATGTTATTCCCACTAGGCTCTGTTACTAATGGGGAAAGTCATAATTGCTGAGAAATGATGACATTTTATGAGAAGTATTTAAAACTGCATTGTTATTAAAACTGCTTTTTAAAAACACTGTATGTCTTCACAGATAACGTTGTAAGATTTAGCCAAGATGGAGAAAAGGGCAGTTTTCCTCTGCTGGAGTATTAAATAGGGGCATACCTATGAATATGTTGTGAAGGATTTCTCATTAAAACAGTATTTGTCATATCTACATCTGCATAACAGTTTTAAGTGAACTATGTACCATATGGGAACTAACCTCACAATGCAAAACAGGATAATTTAATACTTGCTAAATAGAATTTTGCCTGTTCTAGGACTTTTCTAAAGAGCATTACTGAATTCAATGAAACTAAAATACCTATTCTATATTTGTGTTATAGTGAGTATGATAAATACAAATAAGAATAAAGATAGGTGTTTACATATCATCCATGACTCCTACAAAGAAAGCATATCAATCACATATAATTAAGCTGTCAGTTCCTAATTCAGAGAGAATATTCCACTCTAAACCAGTAAATATAAATATGAAAATAAATGAAGTTTTAGAAAACAAATCATAATGAGAATGCCCTCTATTTCTGTTGTCACTGAAATTAAGGTTACTCTTCTCTTTATATTTATTTTCTATGTATAACAAGTAGATCTTTTATTAGCAACAAGAGCTAACATGTTTCAGCAAACCATTTTGCACTGAAATTTGGGCTGGAACTGTGTACTTACCTGAAAAGGTTTATGACTTCCCTCCTGGTTCACATATAAAATTGAACCTTGAAGGAAAATTTATAGTTAATCTTGGTTATGTCCTTGAGCTGTCTTCTAGTACACAGGAGTGAACCAAGCAAATGAAAGTCACATGTACATGTATAAAATTTGACATGATACTTTTGGACTACTTAGATTTAGGACTACTTCCACTGTCCTAACCTTATTCAGTTTAGAGCTCTGAGATAAAGCATTTACTCCATGTAAGTTTAGTAATTAGTTTGAACACCACTATTTCTGTCACCTCCACCAAAAACAACTACAACAAGGAGCTGTGTTAGAGATCCTCTGAAGAAAACCCAATATAAAGTCAGAGGATGTTGAAATGTTTTTTTTTTTCAAAGATTGCTTTTTATTTGTTTATTTTTGGGTGAGTTATTGATAAAGGAAGGCAGGAAAGGCAAATGTTTATTTTTCTGCATGAGGAAAATAATACAATCTTGCCTAGTATGTTGTAATCTATTATCTTGAAAGAGGCAAGATGGGAGATATGCAGACATTGCTAAACTATTGTAAAGATTTCTCTGTAAAATGAATATATTTTCATGGGCACCTTAAAAATGTCAGTGTAAATTATCAAATCTTTGTACTGCATTTAGCTGGTTAGAAAAATAAAGGACTAAAGACAAGTGGAAGGCAATTTATGGAGGGCTAAAGGGTGGCCATTTGCCAAGCGCAAAATAAACCAAACCTTGAATGATCCTGATGGATAAGAGAAGATTAAGCAGAATTGAAAAGACAAAACGGAGAATTTTGTGAGAGCCATTGGAAATCATGATGTCTTATTCTTTCTCACAACTGCCTTTCCCCTTCAAAGACAAGGAAATGACCTAGAGATCCTATGATAAGGGTGATGTGAGGAATATTAGGTCCAATTGAACTCTGTATATGACTTTTTATATTGGGAAACAGAGGCTGAGTATGTCTGGGTGCTGCACACATTTATTTCAGAATCAATGGCAATGAGAAGAGATAATAAATTCTGAGCGTATCCTCTATGTGATATAAAACTATACTGACACTGTAGGGGAACATGAAAGGACAAGGACCATGAATCTAGTACTTTCCAATTGGTTTCATCCTGTGAGTTTTAATTCTTTGTCCAAATTGTTAAGCCTTGGCCACTACGACAAAGACCTTTCAGTCTTTATAAGTTTTATTTCAACTTATTTAATCCCAAACAGAATGGGAAAAGAAAAAAAAATTAAAAACTACAATCTTTCTCCTTCAAAGTATCTCACATTGATTTATTGATGCGTTAGGAAGAATGGTATCCCATAGTTACTGTATGACACTTTCTGGGACAACATTTTTATGACAAAAATTCAACTGGTGGGTATATAAAAAATAATGATGAAAGAAATCTGTGCATGGTATAAAGATGTAAGTGTCTTCATAAATCTACGAGAAGTGTAAGTATCTTTGAACAGTAATCAAGGAAGCAATGTACTCTCAAAATGAGCATATAAATAATAAGGTCTTATACTCATATTTCTAAATCTGAGATTGATAATCTTTAGAATGAAGCTGTCTTAGCCTTGAAATTTTTTAGTTATACCTTCTGGAGTACAAAGACTGATTTTTATATTTTATTCAGAAGACTTTTGTGGAACACCAACTATATATAAGGAAATGTAAAGGATGAAAAAAATGTCTTAATCTCTGTTATCAAAAAAATTTAGTAGCACAGTAGAATTAATATGTGTACTCAAGTCATTACAGAAAAAAAGGCATTACATCTTAAGTGTCATACGATGTTAAAATGCTATAAGTTTAGCTTTGTGATTTTTTTTTCTTTTTTTAAGAAAGGGAGAGAAAGAGAGTGCACACAGAAACATGGGTGAGCTGGGGAGGGGCAGAGGGAGAGAAAGAATTTTAAATAGGTTCCACACCCAGTGTGGATCTCAGGACCTTGAAATCATGACCTGAGCCAAAATCAAGAGTCAGAGGCTCAACCCACTGAACCACCCAGAAGCCCCTAGGTCTGTGATTCTTAAAAAGAAAAGAAAGAAAGAAAGAAAGAAAGAAAGAAAGAAAGAAAGAAAGAAAGAAAGAAAGAAAGAAAGAAAAAAGTATGTTGGAATTAAGGAAGTCATGGGTCAGGCCAGGGCATGAATATTTTTTTAAAAATCTTTTCTTCTCTGTCTGACCTTAAAGTATAGGCATTCTTCTGAATTCTTAACTGGGCCTTCTTTTCTTCTCACTGTACCAGTATTATACTTCCAAAAGTTTTGCATTGTGAGGAAGCACACATCAATGTGTGAAGTGGCAATATAAAATAAATATGAAGTGATACAGCTTATGGCAAACTAGAGAGTTCATTCAAATTCGGTTTCAAACAATCACATTCAGGTTTACAAAAGACATTCTTTGTTCATACAAAACAAGAGTGATGATGACATTTGGCCCAGAGCTCAAGAGTTGTGACTTTATATTCTCTTTAGACATTACATTTCCCCCCATTTTTTGATTGACACATATATTTTCTAATTCTAATATAGTGCTAATTATTCAACACATGGTTATTGGTACCTACCATGTATTAAGTTCTATACAAGACACTGAACATAAGACAGGTCAAGATTGATACAGTCCCTGCACTTTTTGAGCCTGAAACTGAGCAGTGATAAACAATAAATAAGTAAATGATTGCATGTGAATGATGCTTTGGGGTTGAGGCTGAGAACTAACATTCTAGTCATAGACATTCATGTGGAGGAATTATGTGTGGAGTTAAAAAGCTTGGGTCTTCTGAAAACTATGTGGAAGATTGAGATTTTTTTGAAAAATGTGAATGAGGTAGAGAGTGGAATGAAAATAATGTGGAGTGTCAGGGGTCATATTTTTCAAGGTGCAATAGAAAGCCATTGAATGTATAACCACCACCCCATGCTCTGTGGGAGCTCCTTTCGCCTACTGATAATAGCTTGTGTCTCAAGTTATAACACAGCCTTATTTTCAGATATTGACAACATGAGATTTTAAAAAACGTCATTCTTATACTTAGTTGATTCCTCTTTTCCAGGAGAACTTAATGTTGTTTGAGGTAATTTGAAGTCCTGAAGTCAAAAGCAGTATGATATACAGAACTCTAAGTTGACTCCTTAAGGTTCCCAGTCCCTGAATATTCACTGAAACATTAATTTAGATCCTGCTAAGAAGGGATTTTGCAGATGTAATTTAAGTCCCAACTCAGTAGACTTTAGTACAGGGAGATGTATTGTGGGTCTGATTATCTGCGTGGATCTGATTTAGTTGCTAAACTTTTATTTCTATTTAAAAAAATTTTTTTAAATGTAACATTGTAAAGTTAGGT
Organism: Leopardus geoffroyi; assembly: GCF_018350155.1. Taxonomy (NCBI): domain Eukaryota; kingdom Metazoa; phylum Chordata; class Mammalia; order Carnivora; family Felidae; genus Leopardus; species Leopardus geoffroyi. The sequence goes on from NC_059328.1 coordinate 60,053,575, forward strand.
AACATATAGTGTATACAGTGTGCCCATGGCTTCGGGAGTAGATTCCCGTGATTCATTGCTTATGTACAACATCCAATGCTCATTTCAACAAGTGCTCTCCTCAATGCCCATCACCCATTTTCCCCTCTCCTCCGCTCCCCGCCTCAATCATTAATTTGTTCCCTGTATTTAAGAGTCTCTTATGGTTTACCTCCCTCTCTGAAACTATTTTTTACCCTTCCCTTCCCCCATGGTCTTCTGTTAAGTTTCCCAAATTCTTTTTAAAAACAGAGGTTTCAATTTCCTTCATAAGCTTTCTATAGTTTTCAGCATACAGATCTTTCACATCTTTGGTTAGGTTTATTCCTAGGTATTTTATGATTCTTTGTGCAATTGTGAATAGGATCCGTTTCTTTATTTGTCCTTCTGTTGCTTCATTATTAGTGTATAAGAATGCAACTGATTTTGTACATTGATTTTGTATCCTGCGACTTTGCTGAATTCATGTATCAGTTCTAGTAGACTTTTGGTGGAGTCTATCAGGTTTTCCATGTATAATATCATGTCATCTGCAAAAAGTGAAAGCTTGACTTCATCTTTGCCAATTTTGATGCCTTTGATTCCCTTTTGTTGTCTAATTGCTGATGCTAGAACTTCCAGCACTATGTTAAACAACAGCAGTGAGAGTGGACATCCCTGTCATGTTCCTGATCTCAGGGGGAAAGCTCTCAGTTTTTTCCCATTAAGGATGATATTAGCTGTGGGCTTTTCATAAATGGCTTTTATGATGTTTAGGTATGTTCCTTCTATCCCGACTTTCTTCAGGGTTTTTATTAAGAAAGGATGCTGAATTTTGTCAAATCCTTTTTCTGCATCGATTGACAGGATCATATGGTTCTTTTCTTTTCTTTTATTGATGTGATGTATCACAATGATTGATTTGCGCATGTTGAGTCAGCAGCACAGGAGTGAATCCCACTTGATCATGGTGAATAATTCTTTTTATATGCTGTTGAATTTGATTTGCTAGTATCTTATTGAGAACTTTTGCAATTTGTATGGAACCACAAAAGACCCCGAATAGCCAAAGCAATATTGAAGAAGAAGACCAAAGCGGGAGACATCACAATCCCAGACTTTAGCCTCTACTACAAAGCTGTAATCATCAAGACAGCATGGCATTGGCACAAAAACAGACACATAGACCAATGGGATAGAATAGAGACTCCAGAATTGGACCTACGAAAGTATGGCCAACTAATCTTTGACAAAGCAGGAAAGAATATCCAGTGGAAAAAAGACAGTCTCTTTAACAAATGGTGCTAGGAGACTAGACAGCAACATGCAGAGGAATGAAACTAGACCACTTTCTTCCACTATTCACAAAAATAAACTCAAAATGGATAAAGGACTTGAATGTGAGACAGGAAACCATCAAAACCCTAAAGAAGAAAGCAGGAAAAATCCTCTCTGACCTCAGCTGAAGCAATTTCTTACTTGACACATCTCCAAAGGTAAGGGAATTAAAAGCAAAAATGATCTATTGGGACCTCATGAAGATAAAAAGCTTCTGCACAGCAAAGGGAACAATCAACAAAACTAAAAGGCAACCAATGGAATGGGAAAAGATATTTGCAAATGACATATCGGACAAAGGGCTAGTATCCAAAATCTATAAAGAACTCACCAAACTCCACACCTGAAAAAAAATAATCCAGTAAAGAAATGGGAAGAAAACATGAATAGACAATTCTGTAAAGAAGACATCCAGATGGCCATCAGGCACATGAAAAGATGCTCAATGTCACTCCTCATCAGGGAAATACAAATCAACACCACACTGAGATACTACCTCATGCCAGAGTGGCTAAAATGAACAAATCAGAAGACTATAGATGCTGGAGAGGATGTGGAGAAATGGGAAACCCCTTGCACTGTTGGTGGGAATGCAAACTGGTGCAGCCGCTCTGGAAAATAGGGTGGAGGTTCCTCAAAAAATTAAAAATAGATCTACCCTATGACTCAGCAATAGCACTGCTAGGAATTTACCCAAGGGATACAGGAGCGCTGATGCATTGGGGCACTTGTACCCCAATGTTTATAGCAGCACTTTCAACAATAGACAAATTATGGAAAGAGCCTAAATGTCCATCAACTGATGAATGGATAAAGAAATTGTGGTTTATATACATAATGGAATACTACATGGCAAAGAGAAAGAATGAAATATGGCCCTTTGTAGCAACGTGGATGGAATTGGAGAGTGTTATGCTAAGTGAAATAAGTCATACAGAGAAAGACAGATACCATGTTTTCACTCTTATGTGGATCCTGAGAAATTTAACAGAAACCCATGGGGGAGGGGAGGGAAAAAAAAAAGAGGTTAGAGTAGGAGAGAGCCAAAGCATAAGAGACTCTTAAAAACTGAGAATAAACTGAGGGTTGATGGGGGGTGGGAGGGAGGGGTGGGTGGGTGATGGGTATTGAGGAGGGCACCTTTTGGGATGAGCACTGGGTGTTGTATGGAAACCAATTTGACAATAAATTTCATATTAAAAAATTAAAAAATAAAAACAGAGTTTTCTTTTGCCGTTTACATAAGAGAAATCAGTGGTTTGAAGTTGGGGGATGGGCACCCAGTATGCCATCAGTGGCTTGAAGATAAAAGGAAGCATATGCAAAAGAACTTCAGGAGTGGTCTTTAGGAGTTAGGAGCAACCCACCAATTAACAGCTAGCAGGGAAACAGGGCCTCAGATTTATAACCACAAAGGAATGAATTCTTACATCAACAATGAGCCTAGCATGAGTTTTTCCCCAGAGCCTCCAGATAAGTACTCAGTTCTGTTGATATCCTCATTTCACCTTGGGGTACCTTACCCAGAGAATAAAACCATTCCATGTCAGACTTTTGGCCCATAGTACTATAAGCTAATAAATAGGTGTTGCTTTAAGCCATTACACTTGTGGTAATTTGTTACAGGGCAATAGAAAACAGGGAGGTTGGTCTTCTGTCAGTTTGGTCTTTCTATCGTCCTCCTCTGAGTAAGCTGCTTCTGGTTCCTCTAGGTATTAGGCAGGGGATAAAGATAGGTAAGGGAGTTGAGAGGAAAGATGAGGTGTTTTTTAAATGACCTAAGTCCAGCTGTCTTTCCAGGCTCATGTGAAAACAAATCATTCTTTTTCTGCCAAATGGTTATTACAGCTTGAAAGGTGAAATTCCTTTCTTCTGACTTCTCTAGATGAGAAGCAGACATCATTCTCTGTGATTATGAAAGCTACAAACTCCTGAGGACACATGCCAACTTTTCCCAAGAACTTTCTCATTGTTCTATATGCCCAATGTCCTAGTGGAAATAAGAAAGTGAAGGCTACCTTTACTTGTCAGAGGCACTTCTAATTTCTATGAGTGATTCTTTTGGGTCCCCCTCATATTACCAGGGAATGGAGCATTACCCATTTCAGAAGGGAAGAGAAAATCAGGACTTACCTACTTTCCTATGAATTCCAGTTAACCTCTAGGTCTCTCTTACACAGACTGGAATTAGGTGATGAATAGGGATATTGGAAAGAACTGCTTAATATTTTGCAGAGATATTTTCAGGCGGTCTCTCTATAGATTGTTGGGATAGTTGCCACCTATTGTTCTTAGATTCAGAAATTCTATTGTGAGTTAAGAGGAAATTTATCATTTAAAATCCTATACAAATTATTTTTACTGAAAGAGTAATATGATCTGATTTATGTTTTTTAAAGATCACTCTACTTGGTGGATTATAGATTGCAAGCAGATGTGATTGAACCTGCAACACAAGTTAGGTGACCTTGAGGGTAATCTAGGCCTTGCTATTTAATGGATGATCCATAGAATAGCAGGATCAATTTACCTGAGACTTTGTAAGAAATGATGAATCTCAGGCCCTACATAAACCTACTTAAGCAGAATATATATTTTAACAAGATCTCCTGGTAATTTGCACACTCATTAGAATTTGTGAAAAACTTGTATAGGTGAGATATGATATTTGCTTCAGCTAGGATGATAGGCATAGAAATGAGGAGGAAGGAATAGATACAAAATATATTTTTCAGACAGAATTTTCTAATAATTTGATATGAGAAGTAAGGGAGAGAAAGAAATCTCAAGCTTCAGTTTCTAGCTTGAGAAACATGATGGTGGCTCATGACATTTGAGAGAGGAATATGTCTAGTGGAAAGGAAAGATGAGAGTTCCCATTTGGTCACATCAAGTTAAAACTATTAAGAAAATATCTTAATTGTTATACCCCAACTCATGCTCCCTCCTATTGTTATTAACCTTTTTATCTTTCTGCTGCATTCTAGCTCCCTAGTTGAGAAAGTATGATTAGTCTGGTTGATAACAATGCTGAGTAGACCATTCCTGTCATTTTCCTATTAAAAAAGTATATATAAAGTAATTTTTCCCAAATGTGTGATTTTATTTATTTTTCCATCATTTTCCAATTCTATCCTGATAGTCATGATTTAGTTAATGATAACTCTTTTCTCCATTGCCTGTTCTATCTTCCGTGAGATAAAATTATTTTCCAAATAAGACAAGACTGTGTCAGATCCTCATTTTTAAGAGTGTTAAAATTTTAAAAGGAAAACAACCAACTGATTGTTCAGAAAAAGAAAAGAAAACAAATCAAATACAAAAGAAATCACTTCAGTGTCTAACATAATTTTCATTTTCTTTTTGTACAGCTTTCAAAATGAATGGCAACAATACAAAATCAGCCCTATTTCTGAAAGAGTTAGTGGGCAATTTGTGAATACCCATTGGTAGATGTGGGTAATCATCTCTAATTAGAATATATTAGACTGTACATCTTTTTAATTGCTATGTGTTTTCTGACTTCCTGGTCAACAGAGAAGAAATACCGATCTAACACCTAAAGAACACAATACATCACCATTGCCAAGGCTACATCATTGGGAATAAATCCCGAGGCAGAGCATCATAAGGATTTTGTGATTTCTACGGTAGCTAAAGTAAAATTAAAAAGGGATTCTCTGAGGTGGGCTATAAGAAGTCTGCAAAATGCTATCAAATACCCTTTTCAATGTGCATTATTTTATTAATAATACTGTGTATTTAATGAGTTTTCCTCTATGGGGGTTTCTTTTTTATTTTAAGCTGCATTAAGAATAAAGATGGAGGGGCGCCTGGGTGGCACCGCAGTCGGTTAAGCATCCGACTTCAGCCAGGTCACGATCTCGCGGTCCGTGAGTTCGAGCCCCGCGTCGGGCTCTGGGCTGATGGCTCGGAGCCTGGAGCCTGTTTCCGATTCTGTGTCTCCCTCTCTCTCTGCCCCTTCCCCGTTCATGCTCTGTCTCTCTCTGTCCCAAAAATAAATAAAAAAAAAAGTTGAAAAAAAAATTAAAAAAAAAAAAAAGAATAAAGATGGAAAAAATGGTTCAAACAACATGGTCATAGTCATTTTTTTTTTAATTTAAAAACAATCAAAAAGTAAAAATACATCTTTTAAACCTAGTGCTAAATACTGCAATATATAACATTTATAAGGGCACTATTTACATTCTAATTTGAAAATGGAGGAAACAAAGGTACAGAGGAGCTAAATAACTTGCTCAAGGTCATCGTACTAGTAAGTACCAGAGCTGGAATTTAAACCCAGGCAGTCTGTTTCCTGAACTATATTCTTAACCTTATGCTAAAACCGCCTCAGCTGGATAATGTAAGAAACAAATACATGCGTCATGTACACAAAGCAGATATAGGATCATTTCACTGTTGTCACACAAATTTGTTCTCTCTTTTTGAAGTGTTCAGAGTGATTTGCATGTCACATTAGATAAATTTCCATGATTATATGTCTATCAATCTCTCTTCTCAGCAAGAAACATGTAAACACATACAGTTTGCATGCTTTAAAATTAGATAAATGAGTACCTTTGATCATGATTTAATGATTGCAAATAATACTTATATAGCCATTTCCTTGGAGTTTTATTTCTTGATTAGATGCAATAAAAATCTTTGCAAATATTTTTGCTGAATAATTTCTGCTATGATAATTTAGTGGGGCTGGGATAGCAGTGAGAAGATATAGTAACCTCTAATAGAGTTTAATATTAATATATATTTTTTAATTGACATTATGTTTACTAGGACTTCCAAGGCATAAAGTACAGGCTAGCTTAGGGTCATATATATTATAGATATTAAACTAATCTACTTCCCAAAATATCCACTAAATTTGAGGTAATGGTTTCATCCTTCAAAACCCTTCTAAGTATACAGTGCTTCTCAATTGGGGTCCCATCATTTGGTGGGAAAATTTTTCATTTTGCATGGCTCTGACATGTAATGTAGGACATTTAGCATGTATATCCCCTGGTAATTTCAAGCCAGTAATAACTAAAACTGCCCCCCCCCCATTTTGCAAATGTCCCCAATTGAAAACAACCGAAGGAATTAGGGTAAAACAAGGGAAAATCATTTCTACAACTTACCTATCCAGTCTCTTCTCCTTCCCCATACACATCAGACCAAATTTAGCACTCGATCAGTGGCACTTAAAAAAATGGGGAAAGAGGCCTATAAGGTATACAAGGGGGGGAAAAAAAGCAGAGAAGCAAGTGATAAGATCTCCTCTCAAGAAAGGCACTCTTTAAAAAAAAATAAAGGCACTCGTAATTCAGACATGATGGATCTCCCTCAGGATGGATGCAGCTGGATAGAGACAGCATATTAATGGCCACGTTTGGACTGCAACTTGATTGTTGTAGCAACGTTTTTTTCCCCAGTAGTTTGTTCTTATAAGTGAATAGGGTGTGTGGTCAGGAGCATCATCCAAATAAGTGAGCTGTACAAAGTGACAATCCCAATCTTTGTCAAGACTTCAGGCTTCTCATAGTCCTCTTTGCCTGTGTCCTTGCATCACATTGCTTTTGTACATCACAGCTAGCTCGGCTGGCCACATGCTACTTTTTTCCAGGTTTTGGGAACTTAATTCTTATTAACTGATTTCTTCATCATAATTAGAGCATAGTGAGTAGCACTTTGAGATATAAATATTTTCCTTTGTATCCTGAGAAGTATAAAATTATCTCTAATTCAATGTCTATTTCAAACTAAAACATTCAAATACAGTCTATAGCTCAATTTAAACTAAACTTAAGCATATTCAGTGTGACTCCCAATTTAACTTTCCTGACATGAAATCATCATGTACAGAACACTTAATGTGATGATTATCTACATAGGTTATATTAATCATGGGCCAATATGTCAAATTTTCTTTTGTTACCTTGAACTTTGATTGGAATTTATTTAACTTTTCATAGATAATAAGCTCACAGTAATCAGGAACTGTGCTTTATTCTTCCTTGTGATACCTACAGCCCCTGGCACAAGGCCAGGAGGTAGAATGTTCAATTTATATAAATATAAATATAAATATAAATATAAATATAAATATATGTAATTTGAAATATTTGTATTTCCCTTTGGCTTTCAGACATGATATGCAAGAATTATCTACTGTAAATATCTTCACTCTTTTGCACTCATCTACAGCCAATTATTAAGACATTTATGCTCTGTGTCAATAAGATGTACAGTACTATGATTCACCAGCCAACTTCATTACTAGCTTTGGCATTGTCAGATTTTTTAACAAACTGCTAACAGATGAAATAATAAGAGTATTAGAAAATACATTGCCTGTAGGAGCTGTTGTTATTGAGAGCAAAAGGGAATGGAGTTTATGCTTTTCTCAGAAATATTAATAATTAAAGTTTCCCTTAAATTAGAGTCACCTTGTAGCTGAAGCCACATCTTAAAAAAAAAGTTTTCTCCATGGATTTTATTTTAAGCTATATTGTTCAACTTAGTCATAAGTCCTATGCCAATTCAAGATGTTTAGAATGCATTCATTGTGATGAGTTGACACAGGGTCATTTTTCAATTACATTAATTTAGCCAAACTACTGACAATGTCAATAAAACTTTTTTGTCATGTATAAAGCACAACTATATCTGAAACTGTTTTTAGAAACTGCTTACTTAAAAAACCAGTATCATTAAAATGCATAAAGGGGCATTTTTTGGTAATATTGTCTAATTATTTTAATTTTTAAAGAATGAAAATGATATCCTGAATATTGAATAAATAAACATAAATTTATATACTGGCTGTTAGGGTTTGCCTTAAACAAGATTGTGAACATACTAGAAGGGTCAAAAGGCACCAGTTGCTGTAATGAAAACATTTGCATTGGTTCTCCAGTACTTGTACTAATACTTTCCCTGCTTGGGATGGTCTCTGGTTCAAGTGTCACATTTTCATCAAATTTGCCATGTCACTATCAAAGCTACCATGTCTGTGTCATATCCGCTGAGTCTTTCTCTTTTAAGAAACTAGCTAATATAATAAACATTAGCTAATGGTTTCACTATGTAAATCCATTGCTTCATTCCAGGAAACATATTTACTCATTGAGAGAAGCTTAGTGGGAACCTAACCATTTGCTCTCCCTTTCCTGGTAGATTTCAAAAACAACTATGTGACTGGCATACTCAATTTCCCTTCTAGAGGAGAATGATCAGACACAGGGTCCTTTCCACAGGTGGTCAGGTTTTTGTCACCTGATGGGGCTACCATGATACAACTACTGGACTAGGCATTTGCATCCTGGCAAAGACAACCTTTCCTAAACTGGCTTGGAATAAGAATGCTGCTTAATAGTGTTGCCTCTAGAGAGTGACCAACTGATACAGTTAGATCATATCTCTTAGGGACATTGAATATGAAGCAGAGAGAAAGAGGGAATCCTAGAAAGAGACAATAGAAGGAAAGAGTAGCCATAGAGGAAGAAACAAAGAAAGGTGGGAGAGTGAATTACTATTGCCAAGTCCCTAGAATAGGGTTATTAGATGTTCTCTGTTGAAGGAAAGACAAGCTGGCTAGGTCCCTAAAGCTGATAATTGGTGCTCCAGTACTACTGCTACATCCTGAATGGCACAGTATACTGATCAAATTCTCATGCTGTGACACTTACTTGGGTTCTCTTCTTTCCATGTAGCTTTATAATAAAACCTCTTTACATGAGCTGACCTCTGCATCACTATTCCATCGTATTCTGTAAATTCTCAGCTAACAAAATTCCTCCAATTGCTTTTTTCACCATTCCATAGGATTTATAGTATTATCCCTCAAATACATGTAATTTTATACCAGAGCTCATGGGAATCTAGCTAGATAGTAACTCTGGTTGCCTCTACTCATTTCATCTTTAATTTGTAGTTCCAAAGTCCTGGTTCTTTGGACTGAAACTTATATTTGTTTGTTTAACTTAATGTTAATTATCCTAGTGCACACTTATGGAAATATTGCTTCTGTTAAATACTGACTGCTCTTAGCTTTGTTCTTGTTTCTGACTCTCCATTTGTATGAATAAAAGTTAACAAATTCTTGAGGAATATAGAATGTGAGTTTTACTTTCTTCAGAAGCAGAAATTGTTGCCCATATCCCCTTGCACTCACCTAAAATGAGTACTTTATTGTCTGAGGGCCTTCTCTGAGCCGAGGAGTATGCTTGGCCCCTCACATGGAGTATGTGGAAGTATAGGAAACAGAACATAACCATGAGCAGGTCTCAACCAATGATGAATGAGAATTGGCAAATAGGTACACCATCTTCCTGGCTTCTCAGGTAGAATAATGCTTTATGTGTGTGTATACATATATAAATATTATATATATATATATATTAGTTTAGTATATATATACACATTACATATATATACACATATAAATATTATATATATAATATATATTATATAATTATATATACACATATATATACACATATATATGTATACACATATATACACATATAAATATTATATATTATATATTATATAATTATATATTATATATTATATATATGTATATTAGTTTACTGTATATATACACATCAGTATATATCAGTCTCCCAGATGTTCCCGATGAGATTGAGTCCCAGTTGCTGAAAATTATATCTTGTTTATTAACACCCTATATTGACTTTCTTATCTTTCTTGACTTCTTTCCTCATTACCCTACTGTTATTGTCTAGGATTGCCTCAAGGTCTGTTTCTGGGGAACCCAACTTATGTGACTTTATTCCGTTTCAATGTCATTTTATAGTTGAAGCTTAGGCAAAGCTTCCATATACAAAATTCATGCTCTTTCCTTATATTAAGGGTAATAATTACATCTCCTTCAAATAGTCTAAAATTAAGAGATATCATTGGCAACTTATAGAATCTCTCTCACATATAAGCAAACACCTTTCAATACTAGTTTCATTAAAGTATAAATACGTGCAAACATACATCTTAATGTTTGGTTTTCTGTTCTTTCTTAAAGTTAAAGTAGATCACATAATTCCTAATTGAGGTTATCATCTAGAGAAGGGACATTCTAACAGGATAAGTGACAACTATGCTCACTTCAATTTTCTCAGTAACCCTAAAGAAATATGTATAGTTCCAAAGTTCTAGAACTTGTTATTGAGGAAGTGGAAAATAATATATTTCTTTGTCTTATATAAATATATATGTACAAAGAATTTATGAATCTGGACTAGGTTATAATAGTTTATAATGATGATCTGAAAACCGTGTTGTGGTGCATGATAAACTAGTGAAAATTATTTATAATATTGTAACAACTTTATTGAGAAATAAATATAATATAATAAGTTGCACTTAGTGAAAATTGTTTAATTTGATAAGTTTTGATGTCCACAAGTAAGAAAATGAACATATATATCACTACCAAATTTCTTTATACTCATGTGTCTCCTCCTGTCTTTAGGAAAACACTCAACTGCTTTCTGACAACCTAGATTACTAACAATTTTCCAGAATTTTGTATAAGTAAAATTGTACTCTTTATGTCAGGCTTCTCTTGTTTAACACAAATATATTGGGATTAACCCATCTTGTAGCATGTATTGATAGTTTATTACTTTTTATTGCTGAGTAGTATTACATTGTATGGATATACCACATTTTGATTATTACACATTCACTTGTTAACATGGTGGCTGTTACCAATCCTTTTGGCTGTTATAAATAAGCTGCTCTGATCGGTCGTATACAAGTGCTTTGTATGAACATATGCTCTTTTTTAATCTTGGGTAAAATCTAGGAAAGGAATGGCTAGATGCTATATTAGTTACTAGTCTTTCAGATACATTATTTACAACTCTTTTCCAAAGTGATTGTACCATTTTATATTCTCAATATCAGTTTATGAGAATTCCAGGTCTCTTTTTAGTTCCTTTCCTTTGTATATACATAGTTTTTACTTTAAGTTTTTATTCTTATTCCTGTTAGTTAACATACTGCGCTATATTAGTTTGGTGTACAATATAGCAATTTAACAGTTCCATACATCACCCTGAGCTCATCACAAATGAATTCCTCTTTAATCCTCATCAGCCATTTAACCCATACCCCTACCGCCTCCCTTCTGGTAGCTATCAATTTGTTCTCTATAGTTAAGAATCTATTTCTTGCTTTCTCTCTCTCTCTTGCTCTCTCATTTCCCCCCTGTGTTTCCTTGTTTTGTTCTTATATGAGTGAAATCATACAGTATTTGTCCTTATTTGTCTAACTTATTTTGCTTAGTATTATACCCTCTAGCTCCATCCATGTGATCACAAATGGCAAGATTTCATTCCTTTTATGGCTGAATGATATTGCATTGTATGTATACATATACACACATATGTATGTATATACATGTATATACCTGTGTGTGTGTGTGTATATATATATATATATATGTATATATATATATATATATATATGTATATATATATATATATATATATATATATACATATATATATATGTGCCACATCTTCTTTATGCATCAATGAATGGAAACTTGGGCTGCTTCCATATATTGGCTATTGTAGACAATGCTGCTATAAATATGGGATGCATGTATCCCTCCAAATTAGTATTTTTGTATTCTTTGGGCAAATACCCAGCACTGTGATCACTGAATCATAAGGTAGTTCTATTTCTAACTTTTTGAGAAACCTCCATACTGTTTTCCAGAGTGGTTACACCAGTTTGTATTCCCACCCATGGTGCACAACATTCTTTTTTCTCCACATCTTTGTCAGCATTTGTTGTTTCTTGTGTTGCTTATTTTAGCCATTCCTACAGGTGTGAGGGGATATTTCATTGCATTTTTGATTTGCATTTCCTTGATGATAAATGATGGTGAGTGCCTTTTCATGTATCTATTGGCCACATGTATATCTTCTTTGGAGAAATGTCTGATCATGTCTTCTGTCCATTTTTTAATTGGATTATTTGTGTTTTGGATATTGAGTTTCATAAGTTCTTTACATATTTTGGATACAAGCCCTTTTTCAGATATGTCATTTGCAAATATCTTCTCCCTGATAATTTCAATTCTTCTATATCCTCATTAACATGCAGGAAGGTCAGCATTAATTATTTGTTATTTATATTTTAGCAATTTTCACAGGTGTGTAGTGTTGTCTCACTATCGTTAAAATTTTCATTTAACGAATAACTAATGATGCTGCCCATCCTTCCTGAGGCCAATTTCTGTCTATATATCATTTATCTGTATATTATGTATGTAATTTATCTGTATGGGTTTTATTGTTTTGTTTTGAAGTGTTTGTTCAAATTTTTTACCCATTTTAAAAAATGGTTTGTTTCTTTCCAGATTGAGTTTTGAGGATTATATATATATTATATATAAAATATATATAATATATACATATACATATATACTATATATATATATATATATATATAATTTATCCACACATATATATATTCTACATGAAAGTCATTTATCAATATTTTATTTGCAAATATTTTCTCCCAGTCTGTGGCTTCTCTTTTCATTCTCCTACTATTTCCTTTAGAAGAACAGAAGTTTTTAATTCGGTGAAGCCAAATAATTTTTTTCTTTTACAAATTATACATCTTTGTTGCCATATTTTAAAATTCTTGGCTAATTCAACACCACTAATTACTCCTACATTTATTCTATAATTTTGTTTTTAATTTTAGAATAGGGTTATGATCTATTTTATATAGTTGTGTATGGTGTAATGTGTGCAACTTGTTTATTTTATTTTGCATATCCAGTTGTTTCAATACCATTTGTTGAAAAGACAATCATTTCCTCATTGAGTTGTCTGTGTACCTTTGTCAAAAATCAGTTGTCTATATATGATACATCTATGCCTGAACTATATACTTCTCCTGATGTAATTGTGATATTATTAATGACAACACCACACAGACTTGATTACAATATCTTTATAAAGAAGCTTGAAATGGGTTGTCTTTGTTTTGCTTTACAAATTCATTATTTGTATTTCTGTATTATTTTCAGAAACAGTTTTTAATTTCTAAAAAAGAAAGCCTACTAGATTTTAGGTTGGAATAGCTTTAATTTTATAGATCAATTTGGAAATAATTTTCATCTTAGTGATATTGGATCTTCTAACCTACAACCAAGGTATGTCTCTCCATTCATTAGGTAGTCCCTAAATTTTCTCAGCAATATCTTGTAGTTTTAACTGTACAGATCTATCACATTATGTCAGGTTTATCTGTAGTTATTTCATATTTCTGGTACTATTTTAAATGGCTTTGTTTTTAAATTTAATTTTTGATTTGTTTTCTGATGGTGCTAGTAATAGGAGGTAATTAATTTTTTGTATTGGTCTTCTATCTTGGGACTTTGTTAAACTCACTTAGTTGTAGTAGTTCATCAGATTTTCTATAGAAATGATCATGTCTGCAAATAAAAAATTTCTCTTCGTTCATTCCAATCTGGATACCTGTATTCATTTTTTTCTTCTTGCCTTATTGCATTGGCTTGGAGCTCCAATACAATATCGAATAAAAATGTTAAGAATGAACATTATTATCTTGTTGCTGAGTTTGGATGTAATACGTTTAGTTATTCACCATTAAGTAAGATGTTACCTTGATGCACCTGGGTGGCTCAGTTGGTTAGGCATCCAACTTCAACTCAGGTCATGATCTCATGGTTCATGAGTTTGAACCCCATGTCCGGTTCTGTGCTGCGAGCTCAGAGTCTGGAGCCTGCTTTGGATTCTGTGTCTCCCTCTCTCTCTGCCCCTTCCCCACTCATGCTCTGTCTCTCTCTCTCTCTCAAGAATAAATAAACATAAAAAAAATTTTAAAAGATGTTACCTTTACAGTATCCATAGGTACTTTTTATCAAGTTGAAGAAGTTTCTAAGTAGTTTTTCTATAATGTCTGATTGCTTTTGTTATCAGAATAATCCCAGCTTCATAAAAATAGTTGGAAAGTACTATTTCCTCTTCATTTTTTGATAAGAATTTATGTAGATTGGTATTATGGTATTATTTTTTCCTTAAATGTTTGGTAAGATTCACCAGTGGACTAATTTTGCTTTGACTTGTTTTTTTTTGTTGTTGTTGTTGTTGGAAGGGTTTTGACTACAAATTCCATTTATTCAATAGGTATAGAGATACTCAGGATATTTCCTTCTAAATGAGCTTTTGTCGTTTGAGGAAGAATTTGTCATTTCATCTAAATTGTCAGACTTTTTGGCATATAGTTTTCATAATACATTCATATTGTTTCAATATCTGGAGAATGTCTAGTGAAGTCTCTTTTTTCATGATCAATTTGGCTAGCTGTTTATTAAATTAATGTAGGGTTTCATGGATTTTCTTGTTTGTTTCCTTTTCATCTATTTTACTTTTCTCTGCTCTGCTTCTGCTCCATAAACTTTCATTTATAAGTCTCTTTATTTTGTTTACATTTGTGTATTTTTAATAGTTTTTGTGATTCTCCTTTAGGTTTTGAATAGATGGACTATAACTGTTATAATTCTTATAATGTTTGTTAACTCTAGCTCATGTGTTAGCACTGGGTTGGCTTTTTCCTAATTTTTGCATGGTTGGTGATTATGAATGTTCCTTCTTGAATGTTGTATATTTTTGTATTTCTATAAATATTTTTGAGCTTTCTTCTGGGACTCAGTTAAGTAACTTGAAAATTGTTTTGTCCTTTCAAATTTTTCTTCTAAGATTTATTACAAATGTCCAGAGCAGTGCTCAATATAAAGATAATTACTCCCCATTACTGAGCTGGCCCTCTTGTATATCTACTGAATGCCCCATGCATTGTGATGTTTTTTTCTCCAGCACTATGGAATAACATAGAGCTCACAATATTTGTGTACCATCTCTTAAAGATCTCTAACCTTCATTTTCTGGTACTTGGTGTCTTAAATATAAATATTTCATATATTCTATCTGATATTGGTTTGTTTCAGTGAGTAAGTCTGGTCATTGCTATCCCATCTTGACCAGAAATGGAAATCTGTGGCATATTTTTTTTAATGCTTATTTATTTTTTAAGAGAAAGAGAGTGTGTGATGGGAGCGGGGGGCAGAGATAGAGGGACACAAAGTCACCCAAGCAGGCTCTGCACTGACATCACAGATGTGGTGCTCAAATTCACGAATCTTGAGACTGTGACCTGAGTTGAAGTTGGATGTTTAACTGACTGAGCCACCCAAGTTCCCCTGTGTCATAATGTTTTAAATGCTTGTTTACTCAGAAAATATTAAATACTGAATATTACATTAAGATCTTTAAACTTAAATGCAGGTGTTCTTTTAATATAATTTGTTCTTAAAAGTTTTAAATGAAGTTAAATTTTGCATGTAATTGTGATATTGTTATTTGTATAAGTCAGATGTCATTTGTGAAAGTTTCTTTAATAGTTGTTACTTTTCTCTTATTTCTAACTTTCTTCTTGGGTGGGAGTTTCAGTGGCATAACCCATGATTAAGGAAATATAGGAAATAAATTTTCTGGGACTGTGAAACATTTTTTACTGATACTATTATAATCTTATAATAGAAATAACATTATATTATATATGTATTAAAGCATTCATTGAATGACCACAAAAGAAAGGATGATAGAATCTCTCATTTAATAGTTTTGACAATTCATTTGCATTTAGCCCAAATCTTTGTTAAACTTGTGTTTGTAACAGTAAAGACTTTTTTTTTCTCCCTGATTATTAGTTTTTCATACATGCAGAGAAATGTTACTAGCAAGGGCTTCCTTTTCAACTTTTTGTGCTGGAGGTATAATATGAATACTTTATTACTTGTCGACAGATTGGCTTGTAGACATGTTCCTGTGTTTCCTGTTTAAAACATTATGTCTCCCAGAAATATATTTGCTAGCTAGAGGCAGTTTGACATGTGCACATCTCTTGCTGCCTACAGTAATAAGCAACACCAAATGTAGACAGGTAAAATGTGACATCACAAGAGCAGAATATGAGGATGAGCATTCTTAGGCAAATATCACATTCATTTCTCTCATTTCTAGTACAAATAATGTCAACAAGAAGCTCAATAATTGTGCTCAAATTGGAAAACACCAAGTGAATAAATACTTTAAAAAATAGTCTTATTTGGGGAAACAATATTGCCTGTAACTGAAAAACTGAAGGTATGTGTCAGATTTTGACAGCATATTTTTCCAGTATACCTCTTCAAACATAAAATCTAATTATGTTCACCCTTTCCCATGCCATTTAATCCCTTTCCTTGATATATCCGTTTCCCCAAATGCTATAATGAAAACCAGAGTTCATGGCAAAACTCAAGCTTCTCTGAGCTCCCTTACCTCTCATTAGTTGAATCTAGCTTTGTCAAATTTTATTCCTTCAGCTCTCTTCTGTAGCTCAAGTGAAATTCAGACATCTATTGATATAAAAAATGTAAAGGAAATAGCAGTGTAATTTCTTCCCCAAGGAAATACAGTGCAGTTTAATAATGTATTGGGAACATATGACCAGGTCAGTCTGTTACTTATCCTTTTGGTTAGGCTATTTTATTTAGAAGTCAGCAGAAATAAAACAATAGCATTACATATAGAATAATTCACTTACCATTTACTAGTTCTGTGTAAAAAGAAAAAAAAACTGAAAAAAATTATTTTGCCTTTTTCCCATTGATTTGTATTTGCTTGAAATTTACTGATAGAGGTTAGAAATAACTGGAAGATATTTTGAAATGTACTGAAGTCAGTTTCTATGTGAAATAATAGAATATAATTTCTAACGATTAAACTTCTTCAAAAATAGAATGAGCTGCCTCATGAGTCAGCAAAAAAAAACTGCCAAAAGAAATTTTTAAAGTGCTTGTTATGTATACTGAAGAAGGAAGGATCTTGGTATTTGGAAATCTCTGCCTTCTCCTAGAACTTTTTCTTCTGGAACCTATCATATTCCTTTATTAATATTATATGGGTATATTTCTTAATTTCTTTGCAAAGATGTAACTAGAGAGTTGGTTACATGTTTTATTCATTTTTTTCATCACAAAGCCTTTCTCATACCAGAATCTCAATAAAAAATATATTTAATTTAATAGTAGTAATATTAGTGTATACATTTATCAGACAATATGTTGTACATTTAGCATTGATTATTTCATTGAATATTGATGAAAAGCCTATGAGGCAAGTACTATTTTCCCCCAATTTTAATCAAGGCAAATAAACACTAGGGATTTTAAATGAATGCATATATGAATGAATATATAAATCAATTAGAAAATAAACATGGATATATAAATGCATAAATGGGAAGTTGGACTAGATAATATATTAAGTATATTCTGTTTGTGAGCGTAAGAACTGTGTTCTCTATGAATATAAGAACTATATATTAAAGTTTAATAAAATGATTATGTATATTATTATCACCACCCCTTTAATTTCTCCTTTTGGGATTATTTGCATTGTTTCTCACAGGTGTCAAACATCAATAAGTTTATATTTGTTGCTATGAAAACCAAGGATAATATAAAGTTCAGAGATAAAGCATGTAGAAATTAACATAACATTTCGTATTCACATGTACCAATAGACTTTTTGGCTTACTCCCAATTAAGTTCCTTTCAGTAAACATTTAATGGGCCCCTGCAAGGTACTGAATAATACAATGAAACATCCTTATTACTTGGAGATGTAGGTCATAGTCTCATTGAAATGGTCTCTCTTGGAGTTATATGTGACATCAAATAGCCCTGCTGATTTTTTTTTTTTATTGGATTACTAGTTGCTTGGTATTATTAAACAACAAGAAAATGATTCTCTACTGAAGACCAGTATGATAACCCTTGGACATAATGGAAAATAATGTAACTTTATAGTAATGTTGATCTACCCCTAAGGTGACTTTAGATATTTTTATGTTTCCTCTGTTATTAAGCATGTGATATTATAGTTTTATACTTGGAGGGTAAGTTATATATGATTTTTGAAGGCTGTATTTTTCATCTTCAAGTGTTTTTCTTTTTTTCTATCTCAGGAAGAACTAGATTATTTAAAGGAAGAAAATATTTATAAACATCAATTATAATTCAGTGAAAGCATAAGGAAGAAATTGAAATTTGACAGAGAATGGACTTATAAAACAAACACCTTAATGTAATAGCAATCAGATCAATAAATGTTGGTTCTGACTGTCTGTCAAAATGGTTAGAATCTGAAATAAATCTACAAACTGAGTCCTCTGCCACATTATAACAAACATTTATTTCAACTCCTGGTAGTATTTTGGGAATACCATGGCTTTGTACTCTGAATTCACAATTCTGTCCTTTATTTGCTCTGTGAACTTGGTTTATTTCTTGAACTCATTGAATCTCTGTTTTTGTTTTTATTTTTTTTAATCTCTAAATTGGAAAATATTTTACACCTAATGAGGCTGGCTTAAGAATCAGATGATGAACATAAAAGCTTAGCACAGTGCTAAATATGTAGCTGATTTTCATAAATAGTATAAGTTTATACTTTTATTTATCCATTATCCAAATCTTACAGCACTTTCCAATCCAAACTTCCATGAGTATATATATTTTTAGTAAACCAATCCACAATGATAATGCTGTCTTCTTATCACTTCTGTAATTTAAAATCTGTGCCAAATGTGTTTAATTATTATTCTCAGTTTTCTTATGAATTATTTATAACTCTCATGTGCACTGAACTTTGGGTATAGAAAAAAATATGTGTCCATAATTTTTGGACACAGAAATATTTGTCTAAGATTTATTGGGTTTGTAATCTCTGATAAGTTATTTGACCTCAGTATACTCATCAGTGAGGTATGGTTATAATACTGCTCCATTGGGTTTTTATAATAATATTAAATGTGATAACATCAAATGTGGTAATATTAAATGTAGTAACATTAGTGAATCTTCAAGTAAAGTGTCTCACCTAGCATAAGTACTCAATATTTGTTAATTTCTTCTCCTTCCCCTGCCTCACTCAACCAGCATTGTGTTCCTTGGAGACAATGACCAGGTCTTATTTACCATGATACCATTTAAAACAAATTGATTTGTCTTTATGCAGTGCTCAAAGTTAGCCTGTAACAGTCTAAGGCAATGTTTTTCAAACTTCAGTGTATGTGAATCATCTATGAACCTTAATAAGATGCAAAGCAGACTCAACAGGTCTAAAGAGGGGTCTGAGAGGATACATCTCTAACAAGATGCTGGGTGAAGCCAATGCTGGTATTCATAGACCACACTTTTTATAATAAGCATTAAACTATGTTGGAGGATGTCATTAAGAGGACATGACCACTGGGGGCGCCTGGGTGGCGCAGTCGGTTAAGCGTCTGACTTCAGCCAGGTCACGATCTCGCGGTCCGGGAGTTCGAGCCCTGCGTCAGGCTCTGGGCTGATGTCTCAGAGCCTGGAGCCTGTTTCCGATTCTGTGTCTTCCTCTCTCTCTGCCCCTCCCCCGTTCATGCTCTGTCTCTCTCTGTCCCAAAAATAAATAAACGTTGAAAAAAAAAAATTTAAAAAAAAATGTAAAATAAAAAAAAAAAAAAAAAAAGAGGACATGACCACTGGTTCACCTGTAGATAGACCTGGGCAGTTGAAGCCTCCTCACCTTCTCCCCTGTCCTTTGTCCATAGTTCCCACAGTAGGAGCCTATTTCAAGCTTGAGACAGTAAGGTGTTGAGATGATCTGGACTGAATATGTCACTGAACCTAATTAAGACCTTTATATAAACCTTTAAGATTCTGGCAGGTAGATGCAGAGATCTATTCATCTTGACTGTCCAAGACAAGCCTCATATGTAAGTTATATTGCTTATTAAACTGCGACCTACTAATCTGGAGGGATCTGACTCTATTTTACATAGTGTTTAGGAGGCCAATTTGTAAACCAACGATTGGCGAGTTTACCAGGAGAGCAAAGAAATGGGCCTTGAGAAAGAGGCACCCAAGGGGGAAATCCTGAGTTGTCCATCAACCTCTCTGTGGGGGAGGGGTGGCCTATATGTTAGGTGCCTGTGGGCAGCAGTATGAGTATGGGCATTTCACCAAATTCTGTGATCAGATGCACTTGTTTGAAGAACTGTGCATAGTTTATTTTGGCAGAGAAGAGAAATGGTTGGCTACTGCTATGGACTGGCCTCTACTGTGGGCAGCAGAGCTGGATACTAATGCCCAGCTAAAGGCTGAAGCTCAAGCTATAAAGACGGAAGAAGAGCTGAGGTTAGAGAAGAATGTGTGGGTGTCCACTACTCTGCTAGCTTTGGAGCTGGCATACAAGATGAGAGAGAGCAGAACAACAAATGGAGACCTTAATGTACCATTTTACAAAGCTAGGAAGGTGCAGGCTGCTGTGGATTAAGGTCTAAGTGCTGTGACAAAGACTGGAACTTCAGAGGTAGAACCTCTGGGAAAGCAAGGAAAATGACTGAAGAATGTTGTAGTGACTGACAGTGAGACAGACAAAATGCCCTGTGCCATCTAACTCCTAAAACAAAGAAATTCAAAAGCAAGCAACAACCCTGGTCAGCCAGGCAGCCCCCAATTCAGGAAATGTCTTGATGAAAGAATATACTCCCACTGAACTTACTGATACAGCTACCAAGTTCCAGAAAAAGGCCAGGGAAAATACCCAGGCATAGTTAGTATGGCTGGGGAGGGGAATGGTGTTTCTCTGCCTGGGCAGGAGGCAGAGAAAATAAGCAACACTCTGACTTCCAGTAGCATTATATGGCTTTCTGGGGGTTTAGATACTTACTCCCTTCCAGATCAGATTATTCTAGCCTGCAGGTCATATTGTTCCAATAAGGGGGACTCTCCTAGGGCATGTGTGACTCTGGAAATCTATAGAGGAGTTATAACAAATCCTTGGGGGTTGGCAATGAAAGAGACCACCTACACTCTTGTCTTTGAAGTTCTGATCATGCCACATTTACTACAGTAATGAAAGGCAAAATACTCCAGTTTGCCCCAGCATCTGATATGGGACATCAATATTCATGCTGTGTCCAGTCATGGAATAGGACATTTATGATTCTAATCTGTTAATGATCTGGGGGGAAATGACAAATGCCAGGTTTGTTTATGGGATGTGTGAAAAACTGAAGACAGAGAGGGCGCTCAAAACTTCCAAAGACTATCCCAATTGGCTGAAAAGACTGGTCAAAGTAACCTGGAAGCAATTGTGGTTTGACTTCACAGGTTTGAGGTCAACTGGCGACCCAATACATTGGGCTGGCCTGTAGAAAGCCTTAAATCCTAAACAACAGTTTAGTCTTGCCCCACCTGTCCCTTACCATCCCTGATACCCCACCTATTTCAGCAGAGGCCTGTGGTTTTATGTAGGGTAGAAGTCTCCCACACCCTGGACATGGGATGCAGGCCAATATTGCCTCCAGGTGAGGGCCAGTGGAGTGGTCAAAGGCCTTATTTTGAGTTCACTATCTATTGGTCACTCAGATATAAACAAAAGGTGACAGTTCAGGTTGACATTGGAGCTAAATACACTCTAATACATGCTAACACTTAGAAGTTTTCTGTCCCCCTCTGTTCCATGGATGTTTACAGAGAGGACACAGTAAGAGTCAGAAAGATCCCTGTGACACTGCAAGTTGGATGTTTTCACCCATGAGAATCTGAAGTATTTTTATATTTCCAATTCCAGAGAACATATTAGGCATTGATATCTTATAAGGCCAAACTCTGCAAAACTCTATGGGTCAATTTTGCCTTTAGGTTAGAGTAAGCAAACCCAGAGAGGAACTGCCCACTGGGAACTAGAAAGTCTACACTCCATAAAGAACAGTAACTGTCAAACAATATAAATTACCTGGTGAGCATAAGGAAATAGGAAAAACTATGCAAGAACTACACTGAGAGGGTATTGTATGTCCTGCCCATAGTGCTTCTAACAGCCTAGGATGGCCAGTAAAAAAGCCAGAACTACATGAACTACTGAGAATTGAACAAGGTAGTGCTTCCCTAACTCATGTGCCTTTGCCTAACATTGCCACCATCTATCTTAGATACTTTAGCCATGTTTCTAGGAACATACCAGGTTGTTCTGGACTGAGAAAATGCTTTTGTCAGTATATCCCTGGCTCCTGAGTCGCACAATCATGTGATCTTTTGGGAGGGATAACAATGGACCTTTCAAGTGTTTCTCCAAGGCTACCTGCACAAACAGTATGTCATGGGATGGTTGCCTGAGATATGTCCCTGTTCTCCTTCCCTATATCAGTAAAATGGGACCATTATGTTGATGATATAATGTTAACATGTGAAGAGTTGCCTGTATTGCAGGACACTTGCAGACTCTACTGGAGCACCTGCAATGAAGAGGATGGATAATGAAAATACAGAAAATTCAAGGCTAGGTACATCCATAACATTTTTTGGAGTCATAATTTGGGTAAGATGTTACTCGTCCCAGAAGCTGCGATTGACAAGATTTAAGCATATCCAATTCCTAAGGATGTGAAAGAGATGCAAGTCTTTATAGACACTTGGGTGTTTTGAAGGGCTTTTATTCCTCACGTGGCTCCATGGCCCTGTCCCTTATATTGCTTATTAAAAAAGGATACAAACGGGACTGGGGATAAGAGCAGCAAGCTGCCTTTGAGAGACAAAAATACTAGTGAAGCAGATTAAAGCTCGGGTATATATATCCCAAGCAGGACTATTGTTTGAGTTGGATGTATCTATGATTTCAGAAGATAGGGATTGGGCACTGTGTCAGGAGAAAAGAGGGAGAGAGTGCCCCTAGGATTTCGGTCTCAGCTCTGGAAGGGGACAGAAACCCAATGTGCATAAAGCAACAGCCCCTAGCAGTGTACATTGTGTACATAGCTCTTTTCCAGGTAGAGCCTCCACAAAGGAAGAGCATGTCATGATAAGAAATTCCCTTCCTATCAAAGTGTGGGTTGAGAATATGTTTCATTGACCCACTTCTGCCATGGCTCAAACTCCTACTTGACTAAGTGGGATGCCTATTTGCAACGGAAGAGCACCTTGTCCAACAAGCCCATTGTCTCTAGAAATGCCAAAGCTTTGGGGCACCTGGGTGGCTCAGTGGTTGGGTGTCCATCTCCTGATTTAATCTCAAATCATGATCTCATGGTCGTGAGATCAAACCCCCTGTTGGACTCTGCACTGGGAAAGAAAGAAAGAAAGAAAGAAAGAAAGAAAGAAAGAAAGAAAGAAAGAAAGAAAGAAAAGAGAAATATAATGCTACTGGGCACTGTAGAGTATGAGATCTTCCAAATGCCCTACTTGTATTCCTGTGGTGGCCCCTATGGACTATAGAGAAGGAATGAGGGAATTTCCTACTGTTGCCTTGTGTACAGATGGGCCCCCTCTGGCACACTTCCCACATGGTCTGTAGCTACTATTCAGCCCAACATTGACACCACCTGGATAGAAACAAATAAACCATGGCAGCCAGTGGGGTGAATTCAGAGTGATGTGGCTGGCAATTACTCATGAACGCTGACCGTTAACCCTTTGCCCTGACATTAGGGTTGTTTTAAAGGGATTAATTCTATGGCTTGGACAATGGGAAGCTGAGGGATGGTTGATCATGAATAAACCCTTGTGGAGTCAGGATGGCCAGTAAAAAAGTATGGACAGTAAAAAGGCCAGAACTACATGAACTACTGAGAATTGAACACAGTAGTACTTCCCTAATGCATGTGCCTTTGCCTAACATTGCCACCAACTAAAACATACTAGTAAAGACATGGAAAGACATTTGGATTCACCTGCAAGACCCTGAGGCAGTCTTCATTGTCTTCCACATTCTACTTGTAAGGCAAGGCACCCTGGCAATCAGGAAATTGAGGCCCTAGCTTGAGTACAAGCTGACCTTTCAGTAGATATGGTAGGTTGGGTGCATAGAAAGAGTGGTCATGGCAGCCCCTGCATGGGATGACATATTGCCAAGGATGCTGACTTGCCCTTAAAATATAGTGACTTGGTTAACACAGTAGTAACATGGCCTTTGTGTTCTAAACAGAAAGCAATCAACTGCCAAAAACGTCTGAAGCCATCCACCAGAGTTCTCAACTGATGAGGGAATGGAAAATAAATTATTTTGGCCTCTTCCCTCTGAGCGACAGTTCTAAGCATGTGGTTTGTGTTGACGCTGCATCTGAACTGTGGAATATTTCCCCTATTGCATGGCAAACCAGACTGCTTGCCATTATGGGATTAGACAAGTTGAGTACCATGTATGGATGCCCTTGTCAAATAGTGATCAGGGGGGCGTCTGGGTGGCGCAGTCGGTTAAGCGTCCGACTTCAGCCAGGTCACGATCTCACCATCGGTGAGTTCGAGCCCCGCGTCGGGCTCTGATGGCTCAGAGCCTGGAGCCTGTTTCCGATTCTGTGTCTCCCTCTCTCTCTGCCCCTCCCCCGTTCATGCTCTGTCTCTCTCTGTTCCAAAAATAAATAAACGTTGAAAAAAAAAATAGTGATCAGGGGTCACCTTTCAAAGATTGTGATGCACAAGCCTAGACAAAAGAACATGACATGGAATGAAGGTTCTATCTCTCTTATAACCTGCAAACGGCAGGACTGATAGAAAGGAAAAATGGAATATTAAAGCAGCAGAACAAATTACCATCAAGCAAAACCACCTTGGCACATGGACTAAAATATCCCACATTTGAGTAATCAATCAGTAGGAGCTGTTGCCCCATATGCCAGACTGAGGACCCTGACCCAGATACCCAGTGCTATAAAGGTATAGAAGCCACAGGAAACAGCCATCACCCTATCTCTCACCATAGATCAACATGTTCTGCTGAGAACACCAATTCCTATTACCTGTGGGAAAGGCTTTATCTACTGGAATTTGCAATGGGACATCTGGCCAGAATGAGTGAGTTACTTTCTGCCCCTTGGTTGGGGGGAAACTAGTCAGTCTTCTCTTGGATCCATTTGTTCTGCGACAAGCCTGACATGTTGAAATGCACTATACCTACTAAAAGAGGGGAGAAAATGAAGGTCCTGTTCTGGCATATCCTGTCCCCAGTCCATCTCCTTATGTCTGACACTACTTTTTCCCCCACCTAACATGTATGGTATGTACATGGGGTCAAGTTCCTAAAGCTGTTAACCTCCCTCTCCTCAAGGTGAGGTGCAAATGTTCTGTTTTCCACTGGTATGATCATTCAGCCACCTTCTTTGTTCCTGCAATTGGCTTGAAGGGCATTATAGTACACATAGAAACTCTCACTAAATTCAACCAATAAGTCTTAAGTGACAGCTGAAAAAGTCTGCCTTTACCAAACACTGAAATGTCTCTAAGGAAAAAAAAGTTGTCCTCCAAAATAAGATGGCCTTGGATATTATTACTGCCTTGCACGGAAGCACCTGCATCATTATCCAAACAGAATGTTATATGTTCACACTTGATGACTCTGCTAATGTATCATCTTTATTAAATCACATGAGCACAGACAAACACCTGAGTGAACTGACCCCCCCCCCCGGCCTAGGGGACTTAATAAATCAGTGGTTCAGATCATGAGATGCTTATTTTGGTAATCATTATCTTAATTTGTGTTTTCTCCTGCATGTGCCTATATCGTGGCAATGGTATCTACCTCCAATTCAGCCAGATGGCCACCAGATGAAACCCCTTGCTGACAGCTCTGGGTGCATTGTAGAAAAGGGAGCATATAAGATTGTAAGAGCTTAAGACTTCAAGATCGTTAAGATCGTTAAGAAGAGCGGTGGAATGTTGGAGAAGATCATTGAGAAGCCATGACCTCCGATTGACCTGCTAGCTGGATCCGGGAAATTGGAGGCTCCTCCTCACACCTTGTCCTTGGATTGTCTGTTCTGTCACTGTTACCACAGTGGGTGCTGTTTTCAAAGGATGCAGGCTTGAGAGAAGAAGATGTTGAGGCCATTTGGACTGAATATATATGTGACTTAACCCAGTCAAGACCTGGCTATAAAGTTTGAAGACTGTGGTATACAGGTGCAGAAATCTACTCCTTTTGCAGCCTCCCAA
This sequence comes from Leopardus geoffroyi, assembly GCF_018350155.1. NCBI lineage: Eukaryota > Metazoa > Chordata > Mammalia > Carnivora > Felidae > Leopardus > Leopardus geoffroyi. The sequence continues at coordinate 60,080,003 of NC_059328.1, forward strand.
GACAAGCCTCGCCTGTGAGTTCTATTGCTTGTGAACCTGCCACGTACCTAAATGGTGTGGTCTGCCTCTTTTTCTAATGTTTATTTATTTTGAGAGAGAGAGAGCATAAGCAGGGGAGCCAGAGAGAGGGAGGCACAGACTCTGAAGCAAGCTCCAGGCTCTGAGCTGACAGCAGAGAGCCCAACTCAGAGCTTCAACTCACAAACCAGGAGATCATGACCTGAGCTGAAGTCGGCTGCTTAACCAACCAAACCACCCAGGCACCTGTCTGCCTCTTTTTTTGTCTCTCCTTGCCCTCCCTGTAAGGATCCCACTTATAAACAAACTTATCCATTGTAGTACTAAAAGCAATTCTAATGATAAATGAGTAGGAATAAAACCAAAATGGAGCAGTACTAAGAAATGCAAATAATTTTTCCATGTAATTATTTTGATACGTTTCCAAAGTTGCAAAGATATTGTTGTATTTTTGTTATTCCAGAGACTGCAATGCCTTTTCACAACAGGGTCCATACTTCTCTATGTGATAGTACTTTCCTTGCCTGACTTTAGCTTTAAGTACCTGTTTTTCCCCTTTGGTATTTCTGCAGCCTCTCCACACTTCTTAGGTTGGGATCTCTCCCTTGGTTTTGCTCTTACGATCTAGTCATTAGGAACCTATTCTAGCCTGGAGTCCCCAGAAGGCTCAGTTTGGTAATAGCCTATTTGCAAACGCACTCGCAGAAACAAAGAGGGAAAAAGAACCAGTGGAAGAGGGAGAATGAATAAAGACTGTATTTCCAAGCTATCCACAGCTTTGCAACAAACAAAGCTGATCATTCAGTCTTGTGGGGAGTCTTCCCAGCGGCTATATAAACTATTGTTTCTTTGAACATATCATCTCAAGAGAACAAGGAATTGTTGCTGTAGCTTCTCCAGCCAGATTTCAGAAATGAGGCGATTTCAAGAACCTGAAGTGGCATGAAATGAGTGAGTACAGTGCCCATTCTTAGGCGTCCGATATGGCTCAGGATTCTTCACCAGTATGCTGCTTGCTTTGATCTCTAAAATCACTCCTGCTCCACTCCCTAAAGTGTAAAATGTGACAATACACTTAATATTATCATTGGATTCTTTCTTAGATAATATATAGCAAAGTGCTTAGATGCATGAATTGTCAGGTTCTGATAGCAGAAATGATTTCTCATATGTTTTATGAGGTGGCATGAAAGTGACTTTCAATAAGTAGAATAATAGAAAATTTGAGAGTATTTCATAAATCAATAAAAAACATATAAAACCATATGGTAAATAGAAAAGACATTTACTTTAGTGTTTTTAGAGAATTGCAATCACAGGCATGACAGCAACACTTTCCTAGGAGATAATAACTATATTCTACTCTTATGCTGTTGATTATAGAGTTGGACTGATGGAATGTGGAAATGTATTTAATTAGATAATATGGCATTTAGTTAGATTATTATATTAGTTTTTGATAATGATAATTCTAATGTCTCCCATTAGTGATAACTATTGGTTACAAGCAAAGCATAAAATTGTTCTATGAAATTTTAAGTATATTTTATATAGCCATTCAATTTAGTGACTAAGCAGGGCTTGGCATGGAGCACAAAACACAAATGTTGGGAAACAAAGCTTTGTCTTGTTCTCCATTTGGCAGTGGTATATATCGTGGTTACTTATTTATTTATTATTTATTAATATTATTTAGGAACAATCTTTTTTTTTCCCTATTAAATCAGTGCATACTTCCGAGCTGCTGTCTAGTCGCTCAAATATAAAATGGTGTTAACTTTTTTCTAAAGTTCCTTAAAGTTTAGTAGACAACATATGGAATAAAGGAGATGAATTGCTTCTCTATACTTATAGAATTATTTTGAGGAACATAGTCTTAATGATAATAATTACAACAGAAAATAAATAAGTGATAAAGAGTGAAAAAAGAATTGATACACAAGTAAACTGACAATAATTATTCTCTATTCCTATTTCTGAATATCTGAATATTCCTATGTGCTGGTCCATGAAGTCAGTCACAGACTGTAATTCAGACAACAGTATTTAGGATACTTATTTTCTTTTATCCATTCTCTCATGATATTTTAAAGAATATATAATGTAGTACTAAAAAAACCTTTCTTATTTTAATGGAAAAAATAATAAAGTTCCTCAACAGAAAAATCACAAAAGAACTATAGAAATTTACTAGTAATTGAGTAACAAATGAACAAAAATATTCAGTCACAAATGAATAGAAAGAAAATCCTCCTATTTTTCTTATTGAAAGAATTTTTATAGTTGAGTGTAGGAAAATGAAAACTCCCAAATAGTGCTTATGGTAGTTGAAATTGTTTTAGCCTTTTTAGAGGAAAATTCACAGTGCACATTTAAAAAATCTTAAAATTATCTCACTCTTGATTCTACTAAAAAATTAATCATAAGCAATAGAACTTTAATTACTAGGATGTTAGTTCTCTTTAAAAAAATAATAGCAAAAATTTAAAGATCACCTAAATTTTTAGTAACAACAAGAATTTAATAATTAGGTCTATTCCACATAATAAAATACTGTATTATTATAAAAATGATTGTTGGGGTGCCTGGGTGGCTCAGTCGAGGGTTGAACTCTTGATTTTAGCTTAGGTCATGATCCCAGGGTTGTGGGACTATGCCTTGTGTTGGGCTCTGCACTGACAGTGTAGAGGCTGCTTGAGATTATCTCTTTCCCTCTGCCCCTTGAGGCTCCCTTGCACCCTCCCTCTCTCTAAAAAAAAAAAAAATGATATAAAATGATTGTGAAGTAAAATATTAGGTAAAATAGAAATATATTTATGGTATGATTTTAGCAAAAAGAGAAGATTAAAATTCTAAACATTTTCATTCTTGATTTCAAAAATGCCAGTGTCAATTAATTGGTTAATTTGTTAATTGAACAAATATATTTTTTAAAATTTCTAATGTTTATTTATATTTGAGAGAGAGAGAGAGACAGAGCACAAGCAGGGGAGGGGCAGAGAGAGGGGGAGACAGAATGCAAAGCAGGCTCCAGGCTCTCAGCATGGATCCTGACTCAGGGCTCAAACTCAAACCATGAGATCATGACCTGAGCTGAAGTTGGTTGCTTAACCAACTGAGCAACCCAGGTGCCCCAAATATTAACCACCGATTATGAATGAGTTATCCGTTTATGATGAAATTAATGTATTTTCTTTTTTCTTGCCAACACTTTCTAAATTCTCTATAATAAATACAGGTTTTGTATTGCTTTTATATTAGAGACAAAATATTTATGAACCAAAACAATACAATTAAAATGATTTTGGTTTATGTTTTTAATTATACTTGATTGACAGTGTATTAGCCGGTCTCCAAAATGGCTTCCCAGTGAGCCACACCTCCTGGTATCCAAGCCTATGTTTGTAGGTAATTCCTTACACTCGAATCTAGGTGTGTTCTATAATTTGCTCTTGATTTATAGAATGTTATGGAAGTGATGATGTGTGACTTCAGAGTCAAAATCATAAGAAGCTTGCAGCTTATACCTGAGCCTCTTGGAACCCCTGTTCTTGGGACTTTCTCTGAGCAGATGCTCTTTTTTCGGAATCCAGTTGCCATGTTGGGAGAAGCCCAAACCACATAGGCCAGAGAATGTCCAGGTGTAGATACACGGTTAATAGCCCTAGTTCATCTTTGAGCCAAATGCCAGCATCACCTGTCAGCCATGTGAGTAAACTGTGTTAAATGCTCAGCCCAGTTGAGCCTTTAAATAACATGTCTTGACAGAGCTGACATCTGGCTAAAACAGCATGCAATACCCGAAGCAAGAACTACTCAGCTGAGAATAGTCAACCCACAAAATCATAAGAGATATTAATACATTTTTCTTTAAGCCACTAATATTTTTTTTTAAAGGGAGAAATAGAGTGTGTGAGCAGAGGAACGGTAGAGAGAGAGGGAAAGAGAGAATCCCAACAGACTCTACGCTGTCAGCACAGAGCCTGATGTGTGGCTTGAACTCATGAACCTCTAGATCATGACTGGAGACAAAATCAAGAGTTGGAGACTTAACCAACTGAGTTACCCAGACTCCCCTAAACCAGTCATATTTGGGGTGGTTTGTTAGTAACCAGAACAGAAAGCTTCTTGACCTGAAATACTTAATAAGCCCTTTGTGGCCTAATGTGGTCTATCTTCAGAATGCTTCTTAAAATAGGTCTACCATTGCTTGTCTTTTAGCACTAATTGTGTTCCACATTGATAAGTGTCCCTTCCTTACCTTTGCACAGGATATCCATATCAACTGTCAAATATTCTGTAGGACTTAAAAATGATCAGGAATATTTTAGTACAGTGTATGAAATAGGGGAAGGCAAGTTTTTAACTCCTGTCATATCTCTTTGGCTTTCTTTTTGAGTATTCTGTGAGAAAAGCCTCTTGTTCTCCACCCTATCTCCCACACTCCATCTTTTCTAGCCTTACAGACATGAAAATCAACCTTACATTGTGCATCTAAAAAGAGACTCTTTGATCACCTGAGCGGCTCATTTGGTTGAGTGTCCAGCTCTTGATTTAAGCTCAGGTCATGATCCCAGGGTCATGGGATCAAGTCCCACATCAAGCTCTGTGCTGAACATGGAACCTGGCTAAGATTCTCTCTCTCTCTCTCTCTCTCTCTCTCTCTCTCTTTCTCTCTTTCTCCCTCCGCCCTTCTCCCTTGCTTGTGCTCTCTCTCTCTAAATAAAAAAATAAAAATAAAAAGAGAATCTTTATCCCATCTTAACACATTTTTGTCTACCTCAATGCAAACTGGGGAAACAAATTGACCCTCGGAGTGAAAGTAAGAGAGCTGAGGATAAAGAGAGTACCTTAGACAGTACTCAGATTAATGTTTGAAATGTATATCTTTTTCTCACTACAGGGGTGAATTCCAGATTCCCCAAGGTGACAACCACCACCCCAACCAAAGCTGCTCCTCCTGCATAATTAGCAATTTTAATGAATAGCAATTTTGTTTTTTAATTTCGGGCCGAAATCTTAAGGACCATTTTTTACTACATTTTTATTTTGGTTCATGTACAGTCATCCTAACTGATTCCTGTCATTCTGTATCTGCCTGTACCCACACAACTCTTTCCCACAAAATGCAAGAGCTATCCTAACAAAAATCAGACCATTTCACTCCTCTCCTTAAACTATTCAAATTTCACTCTTCACTTAATAAATACCAATTATTTAGGATGGTCCTAAGAGTCTTTTAAACTGATATTGCTACTACCTTTATAACATTTCTGCTCTATAACCATCCGTCCTCCATCCCAGTCCAGTCCTACTGGTCTCTGTTTTTCTTGACCTTGCCTAGTAGGCTCCTACCTTAAGGTCTTTGTGATCTAGATCCCTATGCCTGCACTGCTTTTTCCACTGAGGTTTGCAGAGCTTTCTTCCTCATTTACTTTCAGCCTCCTTTAAAGTTCCACCTTTTCAACGATATCTTCATTTATCATCATAAGTAATAGTATCAATGAAGATGATTATTAGATGATGAGGATGAGACAATAACAACATTTTTTGAACAGTAGCAACATTATGCATTGGGCCCTTTTCTACATATTTTATAAGTTTTCATGTTAAGTAACCTTGTTTAAGTCACATCTAGGCATTCTGACCCAAGTCAGGACTCTTAATCACTTTGCTAGATGACTTTCCAATAAAATAGCAACGCTCCTCTCTCCTCTGGCATTCCTTATCCATTTCACCTCGTTTAACTTTTCTCTAGAGCTCTTAGTACTTGACATATCATTACTTAATCTTTATTGCCTCTTGCTTTTTCCTTCAAAGACAATGTAAGTTCTATCAGTACTTGGTCTCTGTTTTGCTCATCACTGTGTCCATATCATCTAGAACAGTAGAGTGGGCATTCCATAAACGTTTGTCTAATAAATGTCCACATTTTTACAAAGCCCTCAGTGTGCTTTCTCTACTCCAGCAACTCTACCTTTTTCTCAGTTGCTTAAACATTCAATTCTATAATGTTTTGGAAACTTCAAAGGGAAGTGCTGCTTCCCTTTGCTTGAAATACTTCTCTGTAACCTTATAATGCCACAATCTTTATTCATCTGCAGACCAACACTCCTATGTAACCCTGTGTCTTACTGTTCAAGTATTTATTATATTTATAAATACCTAATAGCTGCATTGCCCAATAAGCTTCCTGTGTAGTTCTTCACATCCTGGCCTCAAACACAGTGTCTTCCCAGACTAGGCACTCAGTAGATTTTAGTTAAATGGATGAGTGATTGTACCAATAAATTAATGAAATAAGACCAAGTAATAGAGAAAATACTTTACTGATCTGGTTCATTAAAATGGACAATTAATTTGTTGCAGGGTTTTCCAGAGAAATATGTTTTTATGAATCTTGAATTTTTTCTCAAAATTTTGTATTAAGCATAGTGCCTAGTGACTCAGTGCCTAGTGGCACCTGGGTGACTCACTCGGTCAGTTAAGCATCTAACTCTTGGTTTTGGCTCAGATCATGATCTCACAGATTTGTGGGATCAAGCCCCACATGCTGTCAGCACAGAGCCTGCTTGGGATTCTCTCTCTTCTTCTCTCTCTATCCCTGCCCCACTGTGCATGTTTTCTTTCTCAAACAAACAAACAAACAAACAGACAAAAAACAGAAGGAATGGGTGGCTCAGTCAGTTAAGCATCTGACTTCAGCTCAGGTCATGATCTTATGGTCCATGAGTTTGAGCCCTGAATCGGTCTCTGTGCTGGCAGCTCAGAGGCTGAAGCCTGCTTCAGATTCTGTGTCTCCATGTCTCTCTGCCCTTCCCCCATTCTCTCTCTCTCTCTTTCAAAAATAATAAACATTTAAAAAACAAAAACAGGGGGACGGAGGGAAGATGGCGGCGTAGGAGGACGCTGGGCTCACCGCGCGTCCTGCTGATCAATTAGATTCCACCTACACCTGCCTAAATAACCCAGAAAACCGCCAGAGGATTAGCAGAACGGAGTCTCTGGAGCCAAGCGCAGACGAGAGGCCCACAGAAGAGGGTAGGAAGGGCGGCGAGGCGGTGCATGCTCCACGGACTGGCGGGAGGGAGCCGGGGCGGAGGGGCGGCTCGCCGGCCAAGCAGAGCCCCGGAGTCGGGCTTGCAAAAGCGGAGGGGCCTGACGGACTGTGTTCCAACAGCAAGCGCGACTTAGCGTCTGGGAGGTCATAAGTTAACAGCTCTGCTCGGAAAGCGGGAAGGCTGGAGGACAAAGGGAGGGAGAGCTGCGGAGCCCCCGGACGACAGAGCTCAGTTTGGTGGGGAACAAAGGCGCTCACCAGCGCCATCTCCCCCACCCATCCCTCAGCCAAAATCCCAAAGAGAACCAGTTCCTGCCAGGGAACTTGCTCGCTCCGCGCAAACACCCAACTCTGTGCTTCTGCGGAGCCAAACCTCCGGCAGCGGATCTGACTCCCTCCCGCTGCCACAGGGCCCCTCCTGAAGTGGATCACCTAAGGAGAAGCGAGCTAAGCCTGCCCCTCCTGCCCCTGTGCACCTTGCCTACCCACCCCAGCTAATACGCCAGATCCCCAGCATCACAAGCCTGGCAGTGTGCAAGTAGCCCAGACGGGCCACGCCACCCCACAGTGAATCCCGCCCCTAGGAGAGGGGAAGAGAAGGCACACACCAGTCTGACTGTGGCCCCAGCGGTGGGCTGGGGGCAGACATCAGGCCGGACTGCGGCCCCGCCCACCAACTCCAGTTATACACCACAGCACAGGGGAAGTGCCCTGCAGGTCCTCACCACGCCAGGGACTATCCAAAATGACCAAGCGGAAGAATTCCCCTCAGAAGAATCTCCAGGAAATAACAACAGCTAATGAGCTGATCAAAAAGGATTTAAATAATATAACAGAAAGTGAATTTAGAATAATAGTCATAGGGGCGCATGGGTGGCGCAGTCGGTTAAGCGTCCGACTTCAGCCAGGTCACGATCTCGCGGTCCGTGAGTTCGAGCCCCGCGTCGGGCTCTGGGCTGATGGCTCAGAGCCTGGAGCCTGTTTCCGATTCTGTGTCTCCCCCTCTCTCTGCCCCTCCCCCGTTCATGCTCTGTCTCTCTCTGTCCCAAAAATAAGGGGCGCCTGGGTGGCACAGTCGGTTAAGCGTCCGACTTCAGCCAGGTCACGATCTCGCGGTCCGTGAGTTCGAGCCCCGCGTCGGGCTCTGGGCTGATGGCCCAGAGCCTGGAGCCTGCTTCCGATTCTGTGTCTCCCTCTCTCTCTGACCCTCCCCCGTTCATGCTCTGTCTCTCTCTGTCTCAAAAATAAATAAAAACGTTAAAAAAAAAAAATAAATAAACGTTGAAAAAAAAAAAATTAAAAAAAAAAAAAAAAGAATAATAGTCATAAAATTAATCGCCGGGCTTGAAAACAGTATACAGGACAGCAGAGAATCCCTTGCTACAGAGATCAAGGGACTAAGGAACAGTCACGAGGAGCTGAAAAACGCTTTAAATGAAATGCAAAACAAAATGGAAACCACCACAGCTCGGATCGAAGAGGCAGAGGAGAGAATAGGTGAACTAGAAGATAAAGTTATGGAAAAAGAGGAAGCTGAGAGAAAGAGAGATAAAAAAATCCAGGAGTATGAGGGGAAAATTAGAGAACTAAGTGATACACTAAAAAGAAATAATATACGCATAATTGGTATCCCAGAGGAGGAAGAGAGAGGGAAAGGTGCTGAAGGGGTACTTGAAGAAATAATAGCTGAGAACTTCCCTGAACTGGGGAAGGAAAAAGGCATTGAAATCCAAGAGGCACAGAGAACTCCCTTCAGACGGAACTTGAATCGATCTTCTGCACGACATATCATAGTGAAACTGGCAAAATACAAGGATAAAGAGAAAATTCTGAAAGCAGCAAGGGGTAAACGTGCCCTCACATATAAAGGGAGACCTATAAGACTCGTGACTGATCTCTCTTTTGAAACTTGGCAGGCCAGAAAGAATTGGCACGAGATTTTCAATGTGCTAGACAGAAAAAATATGCAGCCGAGAATCCTTTATCCAGCAAGTCTGTCATTTAGAATAGAAGGAGAGATAAAGGTCTTCCCAAACAAACAAAAACTGAAGGAATTTGTCACCACTAAACCAGCCCTACAAGAGATCCTAAGGGGGACCCTGTGAGACAAAATACCAGAGACATCACTACAAGCATAAAACATACAGACATCACAATGACTCTAAACCCGTATCTTTCTATAATAACACTGAATGTAAATGGATTAAATGCGCCAACCAAAAGACATAGGGTATCAGAATGGATAAAAAAACAAGACCCATCTATTTGCTGTCTACAAGAGACTCATTTTAGACCTGAGGACACCTTTAGATTGAGAGTGAGGGGATGGAGAACTATTTATCATGCTACTGGAAGCCAAAAGAAAGCTGGAGTAGCCATACTTATATCAGACAAAATAGACTTTAAATTAAAGGCTGTAACAAGAGATGAAGAAGGACATTATATAATAGTTACAGGGTCTATCCATCAGGAAGAGCTAACAATTATAAATGTCTATGCACCGAATACCGGAGCCCCCAAATATATAAAACAACTACTCACAAACATAAGCAACCTTATTGATAAGAATGTGGTCATTGCAGGGGACTTTAACACGCCACTTACAGAAATGGATAGATCATCTAGACACACGGTCAATAAAGAAACAAGGGCCCTGAATGAGACATTGGATCAGATGGACTTGACAGATATATTTAGAACTCTGCATCCCAAAGCAACAGAATATACTTTCTTCTCGAGTGCACATGGAACATTCTCCAAGATAGATCATATACTGGGTCACAAAACAGCCCTCCATAAGTTTACCAGAATTGAAATTATACCATGCATACTTTCAGACCACAATGCTATGAAGCTTGAAATCAACCACAGAAAAAAGTCTGGAAAACCTCCAAAAGCATGGAGGTTAAAGAACACCCTACTAACGAATGAGTGGGTCAACCAGGCAATTAGAGAAGAAATTAAAAAATATATGGAAACAAACGAAAATGAAAATACAACAATCCAAACGCTTTGGGACGCAGCGAAGGCAGTCCTGAGAGGAAAATACATTGCAATCCAGGCCTATCTCCAGAAACAAGAAAAATCCCAAATACAAAATCTAACAGCACACCTAAAGGAAATAGAAGCAGAACAGCAAAGGCAGCCTAAACCCAGCAGAAGAAGAGAAATAATAAAGATCAGAGCAGAAATAAACAATATAGAGTCTAAAAAAACTGTAGAGCAGATCAACGAAACCAAGAGTTGGTTTTTTGAAAAAATAAACAAAATTGACAAACCTCTAGCCAGGCTTCTCAAAAAGAAAAGGGAGATGACCCAAATAGATAAAATCATGAATGAAAATGGAATTATTGCAACCAATCCCTCAGAGATACAAACAATTATCAGGGAATACTATGAAAAATTATATGCCAACAAATTGGACAACCTGGAAGAAATGGACAAATTCCTGAACACCCACACTCCTCCAAAACTCAATCAGGAGGAAATAGAAAGCTTGAACAGACCCATAACCAGCGAAGAAATTGAATCGGTTATCAAAAATCTCCCAACAAATAAGAGTCCAGGACCAGATGGCTTCCCAGGGGAGTTCTACCAGACGTTTAAAGCAGAGATAATACCTATCCTTCTCAAGCTATTCCAAGAAATAGAAAGGGAAGGAAAACTTCCAGACTCATTCTATGAAGCCAGTATGACTTTGATTCCTAAACCAGACAGAGACCCAGTAAAAAAAGAGAACTACCGGCCAATATCCCTGATGAATATGGATGCAAAAATTCTCAATAAGATACTAGCAAATCGAATTCAACGGCATATAAAAAGAATTATTCACCATGATCAAGTGGGATTCATTCCTGGGATGCAGGGCTGGTTCAACATTCGCAAATCAATCAACGTGATACATCACATTAACAAAAAAAAAGACAAGAACCATATGATCCTGTCAATCGATGCAGAAAAGGCCTTTGACAAAATCCAGCACCCTTTCTTAATAAAAACCCTTGTGAAAGTCGGGATAGAAGGAACATACTTAAAGATCATAAAAGCCATTTATGAAAAGCCCACAGCTAACATCATCCTCAACGGGGAAAAACTGAGAGCTTTTTCCCTGAGATCAGGAACACGACAGGGATGCCCACTCTCACCGCTGTTGTTTAACATAGTGCTGGAAGTTCTAGCATCAGCAATCAGACAACAAAAGGAAATCAAAGGCATCAAAATTGGCAAAGATGAAGTCAAGCTTTCGCTTTTTGCAGATGACATGATATTATACATGGAAAATCCGATAGACTCCACCAAAAGTCTGCTAGAATTGATACATGAATTCAGCAAAGTCGCAGGATACAAAATCAATGTACAGAAATCAGTTGCATTCTTATACACTAACAATGAAGCAACAGAAAGACAAATAAAGAAACTGATCCCATTCACAATTGCACCAAGAAGCATAAAATACCTAGGAATAAATCTAACCAAAGATGTAAAGGATCTGTATGCTGAAAACTATAGAAAGCTTACGAAGGAAATTGAAGAAGATTTAAAGAAATGGAAAGACATTCCCTGCTCATGGATTGGAAAAATAAATATTGTCAAAATGTCAATACTACCCAAAGCTATCTACACATTTAATGCAATCCCAATCAAAATTGCACCAGCATTCTTCTCGAAACTAGAACAAGCAATCCTAAAATTCATATGGAACCACAAAAGGCCCCGAATAGCCAAAGGAATTTTGAAGAAGAAGACCAAAGCAGGAGGCATCACAATCCCAGACTTTAGCCTCTACTACAAAGCTGTCATTATCAAGACAGCATGGTATTGGCACAAAAACAGACACATAGACCAATGGAATAGAACAGAAACCCCAGAACTAGACCCACAAACGTATGGCCAACTCATCTTTGACAAAGCAGGAAAGAACATCCAATGGAAAAAAGACAGCCTCTTTAACAAATGGTGCTGGGAGAACTGGACAGCAACATGCAGAAGGTTGAAACTAGACCACTTTCTCACACCATTCACAAAAATAAACTCAAAATGGATAAAGGACCTGAATGTGAGACAGGAAACCATCAAAACCTTAGAGGAGAAAGCAGGAAAAGACCTCTCTGACCTCAGCCGTAGCAATCTCTTACTCGACACATCCCCAAAGGCAAGGGAATTAAAAGCAAAAGTGAATTACTGGGACCTTATGAAGATAAAAAGCTTCTGCACAGCAAAGGAAACAACCAACAAAACTAAAAGGCAACCAACGGAATGGGAAAAGATATTTGCAAATGACATATCGGACAAAGGGCTAGTATCCAGAATCTATAAAGAGCTCACCAAACTCCACACCCGAAAAACAAATAACCCAGTGAAGAAATGGGCAGAAAACATGAATAGACACTTCTCTAAAGAAGACATCCGGATGGCCAACAGGCACATGAAAAGATGCTCAATGTCGCTCCTTATCAGGGAAATACAAATCAAAACCACACTCAGATATCACCTCACGCCAGTCAGAGTGGCCAAAATGAACAAATCAGGAGACTATAGATGCTGGCGAGGATGTGGAGAAACGGGAACCCTCTTGCACTGTTGGTGGGAATGCAAATTGGTGCAGCCGCTCTGGAAAGCAGTGTGGAGGTTCCTCAGAAAATTAAAAATAGACCTACCCTATGACCCAGCAATAGCACTGCTAGGAATTTATCCAAGGGATACAGGAGTACTGATGCATAGGGGCACTTGTACCCCAATGTTCATAGCAGCACTCTCAACAATAGCCAAATTATGGAAAGAGCCTAAATGTCCACCAACTGATGAATGGATAAAGAAATTGTGGTTTATATACACAATGGAATACTACGTGGCAATGAGAAAAAATGAAATATGGCCTTTTGTAGCAACGTGGATGGAACTGGAGAGTGTGATGCTAAGTGAAATAAGCCATACAGAGAAAGACAGATACCATATGGTTTCACTCTTATGTGGATCCTGAGAAACTTAACAGGAATCCATGGGGGAGGGGGAGGAAAAAAGAAAAAAAAAAAAAAAAAAAAAAAAGAGGTTAGAGTGGGAGAGAGCCAAAGCATAAGAGACTGTTAAAAACTGAGAACAAACTGAGGGTTGATGGGGGGTGGGAGGGAGGGAGGAGAGGGTGGGTGATGGGTATTGAGGAGGGCACCTTTTGGGATGAGCACTGGGTGTTTTATGGAAACCAATTTGACAATAAATTTCATATATTATAAAATAAAAAAAAAAACAAACAAAAAAACAACCCATAACTTAAAAAAAGCATAGTGCCTATGGCATAGTAGATATTTATATATTTGTTGAATGAATGAATACATAAATTTTAAAAGGTGCATAGGAATTCAGAGTTTGTTAGTATAATCATTATACATGTATTGTTTTGCAAGTATGTCTGCTTGGCAAATTTCTAGACCTGGTTATTGATATATAATTTTTATATGGCTAGTCTTCCCATTAGAGTTTTTAATTAAAATAATACAGTAGGAATGTGTTTCTGAATTATTATAATTTAGTATAAACTCTAGTAAATTACATTTGAGTTATTTCAATGAATGTATGTTCAAACGTGTATGGTGTCTGTTTCTCAAAATGTCTTTCAAACGTCATTGTTCAGAAGTTTTCTGCAATTGCTAACAGTTAACATGAAATAGACTATTATTTTCACATTTAGGCCAAATTTAATTGATTAAAATGTATTGACATAGACTGATTTTAACCCCTTGTTTAAAAAATTTTAATTCAAATATAATTAACATACACTGTTATATTAGTTTCAGGTATACAATAATGTGGTTCCACCATTCTATATGTCACTCAGTGCTCATCAAGATAAGTGTGCTCTTAATCCCCAGAAATTTACCTATTTCTGCCAATCCCCTACTTTTGGTGACCATCAGTTTGTTCTCTGTAAGTCTGGATTTTTGTTTGTCTCTTTATTCTTTTTGTTCATTTGTTTCTTAAATTCTACAAATGAATGGTATCCTGTGGTATTTGTCTTTCTCTGAGTGACTTATTTCACTTAGCATTATACCCTTTAGATCCGTCCATGTTGTTGCAAGTGTCAAGATTGCAGTCTTTTTTTATGGCTGAGTAATATTCCAGTGGGTGTATGTGTGGGTGTGTGTCACATCTTTATTCATTCATTTATTGATGGACACTTGGGCTGCTTCTATAGTTTGGCTATCGTAAATGATGTTGCAATAAACATGGGGGGCATATATCTTTTTAAATCATTGTTTTCGTATTCTTTGGGTAAATACTCAGTAATGGAATTACTGGATTGTATGGCAATTCTATTTTTAATTTTTTGAGGAACTACCATAGTGTTTTCCACAGTGATGGCACCAGTTTGCATTCCTACCACAGTGCATGAAGGTTCCTTTTTGTCCATGTTCTCACATTTGTTGAGACACCTGTTGTTCCTTGTGTTTTTGATTTTAGCTATTTCAACAAGTGTGAGGTGATAACTCATTGTAATTTTGATTTGCATTTCCCTGGTGATGAGTGATGTTGAACATCTTTTCATGTGTCTGTTGGCCATCTATATGGATGTCTTCTTTACAGAAATGCCCATTTTTAGTGGGATTATTTTTGTGTGTGTTGAATTATATAAGTTGTTTATATATTTTGGATACTAACCATCATTAAATATGTCATTTGCAAATATCTTATCTCATTATATTTTAGTTTTTTAATACAAATTTTATTTGTAATGAAAGAAGAGATACAGGAAAGAAAATTTTGCTACTCTGTTCATTTCTGCTTTTGTGTTATAAGTAATAACCTGATATTAATAAAATTTAGCATTAAGAGACTGTTTGGAAGAAACAAGTATCGGCTACGACTCGATAGCTATAAGATATATTTTCAGTGACTGAAAATTTTCTAAGTCTTTTTTTTTATTAAAAACATAGATATATGGCAAATATGACTTCTAATCTTTTGAAATGTGTGAAAAGTAAAACGAAATGGGATCACTTATGTCACGGGATTTTAAAATGGAGTGAGGTGGCCATTAAGCAAATAGGCTATATGCATGTCCTCCCTGGATGGACCGTGAACTTTTGAACATGGCTAAACCATGAATATTCCAGGACCTCTGCAGGCACACCTTCATTTTGCCACAGTAATGGACTTTTGCTCAATGATGGCTTCAGCAACCAAATCTGTTCACCTGAGATTAGTTTTCTGCCACCAATACCAATCACAATTATTTGTAAACAATGTATACAGGCATTCCCTTCTGTCTTTAAGAGCCCATAACTCTTGTTCCCTGGTGGGACACAGTTCGGATTGCTACCTGAATCTGTGCTCTCAAATTGCAATTATAAGACCCCAAATGAATGCTTCTGTTTTATTTCACTCCTGCCTCTTTTCTCAGTTGATAAATGGTAGTTAGTAAAGGAAGGTATTATTACATCCAAATTATAAGAAGAAATAATGACAGTTTTTGGATGGTGTAATAGGATGCTAATCATGTTGCAGAACTGTTACCCTTTGACACCTGCTCCACTCTGGTTGGATGTATGTCTTCCATCCTTTCCAAGGATGTAATTAGAGGTACAGATTGGATAGGAAAATACCTGCCATGCTTCTGTGCTGTGATCCAGTCAGTGTCCACATACCCTGGACCCACTGGAAGCTTTATTTTCTGTTATGCCAGAGCTGAGATGGACTGAAAATAGTCCTTTATTTTTAAGGGAATGGAATACATTTTTGAGAAAAATAATCCTTTATTGTGAGTTGGTTTATTTTTATGTAAGCATAACTCTATTTTTTTTCATGGCTTTATATCAGTTTCAGATGTACAAATACTGATTCAATGATTCAATACATCATCTAGAGCTCATCACAAGTGTACTCCTTAATCCCCATCACCTATTTAACCCAACACCCTACTCCATCCCCTTTGATAACTATCAGTTCTCTATAAATAAGAGTCTGTTTCTTGGTTGGTCTCTCTCTCTCTCTCTCTCCTCCCCCTCTCTCTTTACCCTTTGCTTATTTGTTTTCTTTATTAAATTCCACATATGAGAGAAAATATATGGTATTTTTCTCACTGACTGGCTTATTTCACTTAGCATTATACTCTCGAGCTCCATCCATGTTAATGCAAATGGCAATATCATTCTTTTTTTTTTCAAGTTTTTATTTAAATTTCAGTTAGTTAACATAGAGTGTAATATTAGTTTTAGGAGTAGAATTTAGTGATTAATCGCTTACATGTAAAACTCAATCACGAGTGCCCTCCTGAATACTCATCACCTATTTAACCCATCCTTCTGTCCTCTTCCCTCCAGCAACCCTCAGTCTGTTCTCCATAGTTAAAAGTCTGTTTTATGGTTTCCCTCTCTCTTTTTCCCCACTATGTTCATATATTTCCTTTCTTAAATTCCGTATGAGCAAAATCATATGGTATTTGTCTTTCTCTGACTTATTTTGCTTAGAATAATGCACTGTAGCTCCATCAACATCATTGCAAATAGCAAGAATCATTCTTTTTTATGGCTCAGTAATATTCCATTGGGTATATATATGTGTGTGTGTGTGTGTGTATATATATATATATATATATATATATATATATATATATATATACCACATCTTCTTTATCCATTTATCAGTTGGTGGCCATTTTGGGCTCTTCACATAGGTTGGCTGTTATTGATAATATACTTTAAATATCAGGTAGCCTGTGTCCCTTTGAATCAGTATTTTTTAATCCTTTGGGTAAATACCTAGTAGTACAATAGTTGTTCATAGGTTATCTCTATTTGTAACTTTTTGAGGAACCTCCATGCAATTCTCCAGAGTGGCTACAGCAGTTTGCACTTCCACCAACACTGTAAGAGTTTCCCTTTTTTCTGCATCTTCACCAATATCTGCTGTTTCCCGTGTTGTTAATTTTAGCCATTCTGACAGGTGTGAGGTGATATCTCATTGTGCTTTTGATTTGCATTTCCCTGATGATGAGTGATGTATGTTGAACATCTTTTCATTTGTCGGTTGGCCATCTGTATATCTTCTTTTGAAAAATGTCTGTTCATGTCTTCTGCCCATTTATTAACTAGATTGTTTGTTTTTTGGGTGTTGAGTTTGATAAGTTCTTTATAGATCTTGGATACTAACCTTTTATCACATATGTCATTTGCAAATATCTTCTTAAATCCACTGGTTGCCTTTTAGTTTTGTTGATTGTTTTCTTCTTTGTGCAGAAGATTTTATCTTCATAAAGTTCTAATAGTTTATTTTTGCTTTTGTTTCTCTTGCTTCTGGAGACATATCTAGCAAGAGGTTGCTTTGGCCTGTGTCAAAGAGGTTACCTTGTGTGTTCTCCTCTAGTATTTTTATGGTTTCAAGTCTCACATTAAGGTCTTTCATCCATTTTGGACTTATTTGTGTGTATGGTGTAAGAAACCACTGCCCAGTTCTCCCAATACCATTTCTTGAAGAGACTGTCTTTTTTCCAATGGATATCCTTTCCTGCTTTGTCGAAGATTAGTTAACCACATAGTTGTGGGTCGATTTCTGCATTTTCTATTGTGTTCCCTTGATCTATGTGTCTGTTTTTGTGCCAGTACCATGCTGTCTAGATCACTACAGTTTTGCAATATAACTTGAAGTCTGGAATAGTGATACCTCAATCTTGGGTTTTCTTTTTCCACATTGCTTTGGTTATTCAGGGTCTTTTGTGTTTCCATACAAATTTTATGATTGTTTATACTAGCTCTTTGAAAAATGCTGGTGGCATTTTAATAGGGATTGCATTAAATGTATATGTTGCTTTGGGTAGTATAGCCATTTTAATGATGTTTGTTCTTCTAATCCATGAGCATGGAATGTTTTTTTCAATTTTAGTGTTCTCTTCAATTTCTTTCATCAGTGTTTTATAGTTTTCAGAGTACAGATATTTTACCTCTTTGGTTAGGTTTATTTCTAGGCATCTTATGGTTTTTGGTGCAATTGTAAATGGAATTGATTCCTTGATTTCTCTTTCTGCCACTTCATTATTGGTGTATAGAAATGGAAAAGATTTGTGTATGTTGATTTTGTACCATGCTACTTTGCTGAATTCGTATATTAGTTAAAGCAATTTTTGTGGAATCTTTCAGGTTTTCTACATGGAATATCATGTCATCTGCAAATAGTAAAAGTCGGGGGAGAAAAGTATTGTTGGTGCTGTGAAGGGAACAGAGCCCTGGTCATGGAGAGAGGTGAGAGAGAGGAGTGCACAGGGAAAACACTTCCTCAAAGACATTGACTGGGAAAATGAGAGGGGATGATTTTTGTGAGTTTTTACAACTAGTGGGGCTCAAAGCCTAGAGTTTTAGAGGTCCCTGGTGTGGCTGGTGTGGAGCCCTGAGGGCACTACAGTGCTCCTGTGGATAAAGAGGGCAGATAACCTGGGAACAGATGGTACAATATGAGGATCCCCTGGGAGAGATGGTTCCCTTTCTTGGAGCACATCTGGAAGAGATGACATTGCCTTTCCAGGGATAAAAGAGCTGACAGGCACATTACTCTCCCCCACCCCTCAGCATAGACACCTGCTGAGGGTGGCTAACCTAGACACTGACTCTTTGCTGCACTTTACTCCAAAATCCACCCCCTTACAATTTGATGTGACTGCCCTTCAGGGACAAACCTGCGTCAATCACAGCATGAAGAGATACTCCCCCAGAGGAACAGTGTGGATCTGTGCCATGCCAGGTTCCTAAAGTTTGGAGTTTTAAAACTCAGCTGGCCTGCCTGAGAGAACACAGGTAACAGTGAGATGCCAGGTGGTCAGCCCCGACATATTCAGGGTGATTGCAGGGATCCTAGGGATGCCTGGGACACACAAGGGGAGATTGTTTGATCTTCTAGGGGGGCTTTACAGACAGCAGTAGGGGCAAACTCCCCTCTTAGGGGATGAGAGAAGGACAAGAGAGGAGGCTGGTGTCATTTCTCACCCCACCTCTCAACATAAAATAACTTCAGTAAGCAGCACAGCACCAACAGTGGTGGCCTACACTGCTTAAACTAAGTCCTGCCCTGGCCCCCCTGCACTCTGCATGTGCTGATTTTCTAGGGCAAGCATGCCTGAGAACCAGAGCAGCAGGCCCCTTCTCCAAAGGACCAGAACAACACCCTTCCATCACCACCCTACCAAAATGTCTACTGATCATAGAGTTCTGAAAACTTTCAGCTCTAGTGCAAATAGCATCAGGTCTCTTTCAATGAGCAGACCACAGCACACCTAGTTCAAACTCGCCACACTCTGACCAAAGCCCAAACACTCCCCACTGCAGGATAGGAAACACTCTGAAGAGGACTGACCTCAGAGAAAGAGCAGCCAAAATATGGCAGCAGAGTGCACACAACATACACCATAGACACTTCCTGAAGCACCAGGCCCTGGACAGTATATGGCCTCTTTCTTTATAATGCCATTATGTTCAGGAGCAGGAAACATAACAGGCTTTCCTAACACACACAATTAAGACAGAAACCTAGATAAAAATGCTAAGATGGAAGAATTCATAGCAATAGAAAGAAAAGACAAGGTCAGAGTCAGAGATCTAATTGAAACAGGTATAAGTAATATGCCTGATCCAGAATGTAAAGCAGCAATCACAAGGATGCTAGCTGGACTTGAGAAAAGCATAGAAGACACCAGGGTCTCCCTTACTACAGAGAAAAAAGACCTAAAAACTAGTTGAGACAAAACAAAAAATGCTGTAACTGAGACATGAAACCAACTGAGAGGATGGAAGAGGCAGAGGAACAAATAAGTGATATGGAAGATAAAATTATGAAAATAATGAAGCTGAAATGAAGAGGAAAAGTATTGGATTAAAATGTAGACTTAGGGGACACAGTTACTCCATAAGGTGTAATAACATCTATATCACAGGAATCCCAAAAGAAGAGAGGGAAAAGAGGGCAGAAGGTTTATTTGAGTCAATTATAGCCAAAAAATGTTCCTAATCTGGGGAAGGAAACAGACATCCAAATCCAGAGGCACAGAGAATTCCCATCAAATTCAATAAAACCTGGCCAACACCAAGACCTATTGTGGTCAAATTTGCAAAATATAGAGATAAGGACAAATCCTGAAAGGAGCAAGGGAAAAGAAATCCCTAACCTGCAAGGGAAAACAAATCAGTGTAGCAGTAGATTTCTCCACAGAAACCTGGCAGGCCAAAAGGAAGTGGCATGATATAGTCAACCTGCTGAAGGAGAAATATATGCACCCAAGAATACATTACCCAGCAAGTCTGTCATTCATAACAGAAGGAGAGATAAAGACTTTCCCAGACAAACAAAAACTAAAGGAGTTCGTCATCACTAAACTAGCCCTGTAAGAAATATTAAAGGGGATACTTTGTGTGAAAAAGAAAGACAAAAATGATAAAGACTAGAAAGGAAGAGAGGAAATCTCCAGAAACAATGACCAAACAAGTAATACACGGCACTAAGTTCGTACCTATCAATAATTACTCTGGATGTAAAAGGATTAAATGCTTCAAAGGACATAGGATGTCAGAATGGAATAAAACCAAACCAAACAAACAAAAATAAGTCCCATCTATATGCTTCCTACAAGAGACTCATTACATTTATATTTATTTATTTTTAAAAATGTTTATTTATTTTAAGAGAGAGAAAGCATGAGCAGGGGAGGGGCAGAGAGAGAGAATCCCAACCAGTTTCATGCTGACAGCAGGCTCCATTCCATCAGCACCGAGCCTGACACGTGGCTTGATCTTACCTACCTATTGATCATGACTTTGGCTAAAATATAGAGTCAGACATGCAACCAACTGAGCCACCCAGGTGCCCCAAGATCCACTTTAGACCTAAGGACACCTGCAGATTGAAAGTGAAGGGATGGGGGACCATTTTTTATGCTAATGGACACCAAAGAATAAAAAGCCAGTACCAATATTAATAAAATTGATTAATTGATTAAAATCAGACAAAACAGATTTTAAATCCAAGACTGTAACAAGAGATGAAGAAAGGCACTATATCATAATAAAGGGGTGTATTCAACAAGAAGACCTAATAATTGTGAACAAGTTGGGAGCACCAAAATATGTAAAACAACTAATAACAAACATAAAGAAACTCACTGACAATAATACAATAATAGTAAGACTTTAACACTGCACTTACATCAATGGACAGATCATCTAAGCAGAAAATCAACAAGGAAACAATGCCACACAAGGAAACAATGCCACACAGAACCAGATGGACTTTAAAGATACAGTCAGAACATTTCATTCTACAGCAGCAGAGTACACATTCTTTTTGAGTGCATATGGTACATTCTCCAAAATAGATCACATGCTAGGTCACAAATCAGGCCTCAAGCAGCACAAGAAATTAGAAATCATACTATGCTTATTTTTAGACCACAACAGTATGAAACTTGAAGTCAACCACAATACAAAATTCCGAAAAACAACAAAAACCACAAAAACAAAATGCTAGTAAACAATGAATGAGTCAACCAGGAAATTAAAACTAAGTAAAAAATTACATGGAAACAAATTAAAATGAAAGCATGATGGTTCAAAATCTTTCGGATGCAGCAAAAGCAGTCATAAGAGGGAAGTATATACCAATACAGGCCTAATTCAAGACACAAGAAAAATCTCAAATATGCAACCTAATCTTACACCTACAGGAGCTAGGGAAAGAACAAATGAAACCTAAAGACAGCAGAAGAAGGGATATAATAAAGATCAGAGCAGAAATAAATGATAAAGAGAGGGTCCTGGGTGGCTCAGTAGGTTAAGTTCCGACTTTGGCTCAGGTCATGATCTTGCAGTTCATGAGTTCAGGCCCCATGTCAGGCTCTGTGCTGACAGCTCACAGACTGGAGTCTGCTTCAGCTTCTGTGTCCCCCTTCCTCTCTGCCCCTCCTCTGCTCATGCTATCTGTCTCCCTCAAAAACAAATGAACAAAAAAATAAATAAATGATAAAGAAACAAAACAGTAGAACAGATCCATGAAACCAGGAACTAATTCTTTGAAAGAATTAATAAAATTGATAACCTCCTAGGCAGATTTATGAAAAAGAAAAGAGAAAGGACCCAGTAAATAAAATCATGAATGAGAGATGAGAGATCATAACCAACACCACAGAAATACAAATAATTATAAGAGAACATTATGAAAACCCTATGCCGAAAAATTGGGCAATCTGGAAGAAATGGATAAATTTGTAGACACATAAACTACCAACACTGAAAAAGAAAGAAACAGAAAACTTGAACAGACTGATAGCCAGCAAGAATTTGAATCACTAATCAAAAAATACAACAAACAACAATCCAGTACCAGATGTCTTCCCAGAGGAATTCCACCAAACACTTAAAGAAGAGTTAATGCCTCGTCTCAAACTGTTCTAAAAAATAGAAATGGAAGGAAAATTGCCAAACTTATCTCATGAGGCCAGTATTACCTTGATGCCAAAATCAGACAAGACCCCAATAAAAAAGAGAATTACAGGCAAATATCCCTGATGAACATGGATGTAAGAATTGTCAACAAAATATCCAACGGTACATTAAATCAATTTAGAATCTGATTATATCCAACAGTACATTAAAACAATCATTCACCACAATCCAGTGGGATTTATTCCTAGGTTGCAAGTGGGGCTATATATCTGTAAAGCAATTAACATGATTCACCATATTAATAAAATAAAGGATCATATGATCCTCTTAATAGATGCAAAAAAACCCCACAACATTTGACAAAATGCAGCATCCATTACTGATAAAAACCTTCAACAAAGTAGGGAAAGACGGCCAATACTATAACATCATGAAGGCCATATACAAAAGATCCACAACTAATATCCTCAATGGGGAAAAACAGAGAGGAACAAGACAGTGATATCCACTATCACCATTGTTATTTAACATGGTACTGGAAGTCCTAGCTTCAGCAATCAGACCACAAAAAGGAAAAAAAAAAGGCATCCAAGCTGGCACAGATATATTCTTTTTTGTGGCTGAATAATATTTCAGCCATATAATATTTCATGTGTTCTGCCCATCACAGCTTTTGGTGGACAGATGAAATGTGCTCTGCTTTAGGCATTGAGTGAAGTATATGCGGCTTGTTTTCCTGCTTCTTTTAGTTATTTTCCTCTCCCACTGGCGAGTCTTCCCTGGATTCACATTGTCTTTCATCTGTGGTAAGGCATGGAATTGGGGCATAGACTAATTATTTTGGTTCTATGAAGCATACATAAGGAAAACTACCTGAAAAATCAGACTAGCTTGTGGGAGGGAGTTCTACATGTGGGGACAAACTCCAGGCAAAGAAAAATGCTACAATGTTTGTTTGTTGAAGACAAACAGACATGTAGAAAGTGATGGTTGATGGGGATGAAGATTTGGGTGTATTTTGTTCTTAATTTAAACAATAGAATACATGTTTTTGTTGTTATTTACCTATGTACCTATATGTGCATTTACTTATTAGCATATTACCTATATGTATATACACAATGATAGAAGAATCAGTAGCAATCCCGTTGAAAATGTATCTATAAAGTGTTTTTTTTTAATTCAAGAGGTAGATGATATTGTGAAAAGAGAAAATTTGTGAAACACTCATCTAATTGGTATAGCAATGCACTGAGTATTTAGAAGGTTTTGTGTTATATGGAAAGAGATTGAACAGAAGAAAGGTCATGGCATGAAAGATTAATTATCAATGTCCTTCAAAGAGACTTTTAATTTAAAATATATTTAGGCTGACCTAATTTTGCATATTAGAGACTAACTATAATATTTGAAGTTGACAAAAACCTAGAAAATAGCAATTCAAAAATTTAGCTTAATATTTGATTCATAAGCCACTTTATTTAATGTTTGTTCATCAGCTACTTGGTGTTCAGTGAACAGCTGTAGAGAACTTATTAAAATTCAGAACCTAAGACTACTCCCACTATGCATGATATCATCGGTGGAAACAATATGAGAAAATCCAAACGAGCCAGTTAATGTGAAGCAGCAAAAACCTGCTTAGAGGGTGTTTGAATTAAATGTCACTTAATTATTATAATCAGATTCTAAATAATTTCACAGAATAAGTCACTGTGAATTCAGTTATTTTTGGTCAATATATGAAACAACCAGTTTATACTAAAAGTAAGGAAGATTTGCTTAGAAACTTCCACATGATTAAAATTTCAAAACCATTATTCCCTAATAGTGCATATTTCATTGGTTTGAATTTAAAATTGTTTACATATATACATAAGCATAATACAAAGCAATATATCTGAATACAGTGCACTATATAAAATATTGTTTGTATTTGTTATTTTAAGGTGATAGTGTTATTTTAAGGTGATAGGTGATATTTGTTATTTTAAGGTGATATTTTGAAAAGATTTATTTTCTTATAAATTTATTTTTTGTAAGTCCAAAAGATTTTTCCTATGATTGAGATAGCGTTTTTAAAAAAAGACCTTATAAATGCTTTACAAATAAATTCACTAAGCTATTGAAATGTATTAGACATATCAAAATATCAGTGGGCTTAATGTTCAGAACATTTTGCTCAGTGGTAAAGTCCAAATTTTGTAAAATGTAAACCAACAAATTCAGCATTCTGATTTTTTTCAACTCATGCTTTTATTTCTGATATTCATAAGGTGGATTGTTAACTGAGACAAATAAACATGCATTATATATGGTATAAAATCAAAGAGCGAGCATAGCTCTAAAAATGGGCTGAGAAAAAGAATAGGATAGATTTTGGTATGCAGAATAGAATCTGAGTTTGAGCAATTTATGAGAAATAGAAAGTGATTTGCCATGTAAATATTTTCGCTTACACAGCTTTAAGTATATTGCTATAAATAACACTGGCGCAAAATTTTGATTAAACACAAAGTTAGAAATTTTGGGACTTAGAAGTCCTAGCCCCTGGCCTAATTCAAGTGAAGGAGGAAATAGTCATGTTTGGTATAATGATTTTAAAATTCACATTCTCTTTCCATTCTGCATTTAGAATCTCTTTCTACATATAACTTTGCCTTCCTGTTGCTGTGGCAATGGATGCCAATGGATCAGTGGAGGGGAGAACTTCTTGAATATATCATTACAGTGGCCATACCTTAGGTTCTGTGCTTGAACTGAAAATGAATTCCTATAAATCAGGAGTGGAGAGTGGAGGGATTCTAAAGCAGAAGCTTTTATAATCCATGGTAACCCTACCTCCTCTCTCCCTCTGTCCCTCCCTCCACCCTTGCACCTTCCTTTCTACCTTCTTCCTTCTTTCCTTTCTTCCCATCATCACCTGCCTTTCTCATACATCCTCTCCACTTCTAAGGAACCCTGTTGACTTGGCCCACTCAAATAACCAGGGACAATTTCTCTGTTTTAAGATCAGCTTAATTCCCCTTTGCCATAAAATCCAATGAATTAACAGGTTCTAGACATCTTTGGTGGGGGGAGGGGCAGAGAACATTTCTGCCTACCAAAATGGACACCATATTATACTTATTTTCCATATACTTCTCCACCAATCTTACGTGATATAGAGTTGAAATAGGAATTGTATAAAACCAAAAAGGTAGAACTTTTACTCTTTATCTTTAAACATTTATTTATGAATTATATTAAATGTATGAATACAGATGCTATTTCTTGGTTTATAAAATACAATAAATTATCTGTGAGATATAAATCCTCCACTGGTGTGGTATGTAGTTAGAAGGGCTATGTATCACCACTAAGAATTACAGGACACCATGTCTAATGGAAGCCAATTATTGAATCTGAAGCCACACTTTCCTGAGTTAACTTGTTTTCTTTTAATGCCAGGTAAATTATATACTTTGTTTACTGAGAGACACATATCCTAGTATTTAAGTCACAGTAAGCTAATATATACAGCTAATAAATAACTTCTCTTTATTGGAGTTTTATATCAGAAATATCTTTCTACAAAATTATTATAATTTTTCTTATAATTCTGAATCTCACATTATTGTTCTCCTCAGATTTCTATTAGAATGTTTGAGGGAAAGATACTGTATTCTATTTCCTTTTGTATTCTTAATAGTCACAATGAGGGCACGTATCTTTTAAACCCTCTATAGATTTAGATTGACTGGATTAACATCGATATGGTGGTCAGATTTTTACCTCATGATTTTTAATGTCTTCTCCAAGGAAGGCTTTTTGTTGTCACATTTACTAAGAATAGGTCAAAATCGTTTAAATTAAAGATTAATTGAGAGATAGGAAGCATTTTAAGAATACTTGTTCAAGTAGTAAGTGGAGACCATTCTGAAGCAGGGCTATCTTAGCATCAGAAAAGCAAAACTGTGCATCTTACTCAACAATGACTTCAGAAATGCAGTTTCCAGGTACAGGAGATAAGTAAATTCTCATTAGCCTTGTCTATCAGCCAACTGTTTCTATATACTTAAACTCATCAGATTATCTTGACAACCTCCTTGTGCTCTAATGCATCTTCTTGAAATTATAAATTAGCATAATGTATGGGTTAATATGAATTCTATTTTTGCAAAATATGCCTACATATTAATGTGAAATATGAAACATGCTAAAACTTATCTCAGAAATAAGGTAAGAAATATGAGAGGAGTGGAGAAAGTTCTGAGTGAATTCAAAGTTAAATTACTTTCTTGGTAGGCCAAGCTCAATATTAGGAAGCTACTAATTGTTATTCTGAACCAAATGGCTGCCTTCCTTTTGCATTTTTTACAGGCAGATAATGAGCTAAACTTACTATGAAGCAAATAGTTATACCTCATGTCTCATCCAATGATTTCAAATCTAAATTTAGCCCTTTCTTTGACTATGTTCCCTAAGACTGAATTATATACAGAAGTGATCAGTATATCATTTTGAATATTTGTGACCTCTGTCTGAGCTCATTTGTTAAAAATGCTCAGAATTCATGATTATTTTCTGTTTTTCAAAGTGAAAAGTGTATTTTCCTCATTATAAAAGTAATATTAACACGGAAAAGTAAAAAGAAGGTAGAAAAAAACTACTAAAAATTCTATCATCCATATCCTTCGTTATATTCCTTTTATGTACATAGAAATTATTAAATGAGCATATTGCACATTTGTTTGTAGCCTATCAGTTTATTTTTAAAATTGTGGGTGCCTTTCCATGGCAATGACTGTATATCTATATTATCACCTAATGTTTTATGTCAAGTGTTCCATTTGGTGGCTATTGCATCACTGCTTTACCCAGCCCTCAACTGATGGATATTTAGATTGTTGCCAATGGTTTTAATTATGAAGGTCCTGTGGGATGCACACAACCACCACAACTGGCCACTATGTAGTCAGCATCTACACCTAGCGCCTAGAAATAGAATTAATCAAAAGATATTTGCTTACAAAATTTGTGTGTGTCTTCATCTTCTAACGGTTTACCTATTTCATAACTCTTGCCAAAGAAACCACCCAGTTTTGTTTGCTAAACTTTTCTTTTTTTCTTTTCTCATTTATGAACTTCAGTTTTAAAATTCATCATTTACCTCCTCCCAGTTTCTTTTGTCTAATTTAATCTCTTCCTTGCTTTCTCCAGATTAATTTCTGTTGTTCAGAGTTGTCTAGGAATCTTTTGGCTGTTTCTTATTTCTAACTTGTTTTTTAGCACTTTATTTTATTTTAAAAAAATTCTGGTAAACAACATATGTGTAGATTTTGTCTTTACCCATTTTAACAATTATCCTCTCTAATCAAGAAATTCAGCATGTTCACATTTAGTGTTATAAATGATATAATTGTTTTTATTACTTGCATTTTATTTTATGTTGGCTATTTATTTTACTTTGCTTTTGTTTTCTTTTTCCTTTTATTATTTTGCTGACTTTATTATACTTGTGTTATTTCCCTTTTTTGCCTTGCTAATTATGTTCTACTATGCTTTTCAATATGGTGATGCTTATCTTTCTATTCGTAACAATCCTAGTTTAATATATCTTATTTTCCTTATCATATTAATCAAAGCAAATGACAATTCAAGTTAAAAGCTTTAGAAAACATTAACTTCCCCACTTCATTTTTTGCTTCCTGTACGATTTAGAATAAGCTAGGTTATGTTATGTGGGGGTGGGGGAAGATCTTCAAATCTCAGTTGCTTTGCACATTAAAGTTTATTTCTTATTTATGCAAAGTCTGTATGAGTTTTAGCAGCTCTGAAGGGAAGCTCTAAGTGGGGGGTTGGCGATCTACTATTTCCATCTTTTGACTAGACCATCTGAACACATGGCCCCCTCAGTGGCTGTGGTACAGGAAGATAAAGCTGAAGCTTCAAAGAATGTATTTATTTGCCTCACTTACACTCACATTTTATGGTCCTGAATTAGGCATATGGCCCCACCGTACTGCAAGGAAGTCTGAAAAACATTGTCTTCACTTAGGCTGAAAGGAAATAATGTGAACACTTAGTACACTGTCTCTGCTTACTTTTCCACTCTTATGAATTTTCCATGTCTTAAAAGAAGTTAAAAAAAAAAAAAACAACTTTCAGTTTTAGGCTGGTTTTGTTTTCCACATAGCTCTTTCCTAAATAGTTGTATAACATCTCTGTAAGCAAATAGGAATCAGGAGGATTACTTGTTCCCTTTTTTTTTTTTTTTTTTTTGAAGGAGGAAAAATTATTAGGTTTATTTATTGGAAATAAGGTGACATTAGGAAACACAGTCAGTGGGGGAGGATATCACAATGATTTACAGTCTTTCACCCATAATATTAGGTGGGTCAGGAACATAGACTTCAGCCAAATGGAACAGGAAGTCCAAGTGAAGGTCCTACTACCATGTTAGTCCATGTTAGAATAATTCTGATGAGAAATGTGGGTGAGCTTCAGACAAAGAATGAGGTTATCAGAAAGTGTGGGGTTGTAAATAAGAGGAATTATTTTAAGCCTGGGAGCTCCAGACTTTCTTGGTTATTGTAGAACTATAGCATTTCACATAATATGGATCAAGTCAGTATAAGTAAACAACTGCTGGTGGACTTATAAGTGGAGACCTTTTAAATGGGAGTAGATTTTGTGATTTGGTTTGCTTTATTAACCATGTGGCTGCTTGCTACTTTGAATTCTTCTTCTGCAGCTTACTGTCACCAAGGTGACAGCCCATCCCAAGCTGATAGGATAATTAAGAGAGTCAGAAATTGTTTTTAAATATACGTCCCATTCATTCACACACACACACACACACACACACACACGTAGTCTCATGCACATATATATACAGTTATAGACGTTTGTGTTTATTTTTATCTTCCTTATTTTTGAGATCCATGTTCTTACTCATTTTTACCGAGTTAAAAGAATGTATCAACTATGTTCTGACAGTCTCTCTATAATTTGCAAAGTGCTATCTTTCTTTCTTTCTTTTTTTTTTTTTTTTTTTTTTTTTTTTGATGGAATGGTATCTTGTCTGGCTATGGAATTCTTGAAAGGCAGATCATTTTCTCTCAGTAGACTGTAGATGTTATTTGATCACCGCCTTGTTTTCTGTGAAAAGTCTGATCATCACTCCCTGATAAGAAGTTTGTTCTTTCTGTAGGGAAGTTTCTAAGATTCTCTCCTTATATTTGTTATTCAAGAATTTCAAAATCATGTGTCTACATCTTTATAAGAAAATTAATCTTGCTTGAATCTCAAGGAGCCCTTTCAGTCTGAAGAATCAGTGTTTTATCATAAAGACAAATAATGTTTTATTACTTGCTTATTTGTTACTTCTGTACATTTTGCTCATTCTGGAATGTCCACATTTGGGTCTTCTATCTTCTGAAGCTAGCCTCCAACTTTCTCATCTTTGCTTTTATTGGCTCTATTTTTTTTTTCCCTCTATTTTGCCACATGTTTTGGTATTGCACTTGACATTCTAATCTGCTAATTCTCAATATCAATCATTCTTTTTTTAGTTTATTGATTGAAATTTAAATTATGAAGTGATTTAAAAAATCATTATAAACACTTTATTCTTGATGTTAAATGTTGAGATCTCTTATTGCTTTTTTTAAAAAAATTTTTGGGGCGCCTGGGTGGCGCAGTCGGTTAAGCGTCCGACTTCAGCCAGGTCACGATCTCGCGGTCCGTGAGTTCGAGCCCCGCGTCGGGCTCTGGGCTGATGGCTCAGAACCTGGAGCCTGTTTCCGATTCTGTGTCTCCCTCTCTCTCTGCCCCTCCCCCGTTCATGCTCTGTCTCTCTCTGTCCCAAAAATAAATAAATGTTGAAAAAAAAATTAAAAAAAATTTTTTTTTCAACTTATTTACTTAAATTCAAGATAGTTAACATACAGTGTAGTATTGGTTTCAGGAGTAGAAAGCCGTGATTCATCACTTCCATTTAACACCCAGTGCTCATCCCAACTAGTGCCCTCCTTAATGCCCACCACCCACTTAGTCCATCCCCCTACCCACCTCCCCTCCAGCAACCCTCAGTTTATTCTCTGTATTTAAGAGTTTCTCATGGTTTGCCTCCCTCTCTTTTTTTTTTTCTTGTTTTTCCTCCCCTTCCCGTATGTTCATCTGTTGTGTTTCTTATATTCCACATATGAGTGAAATCTTACTGCTTTTTAGTTGAAAATCTCAGTTTTGTTTACTTATTCTTATCTTTCCCTTCTCTGGTTCTTTAATGTCTTATATTGTTATTATGTGTACTTGCTCCCGAATTTTTGTGGGCTTATCCAGCAAGCTAGGCCATTGGTGGCTAGCACAGTAATTTTTATTTTTGTGAATGGTGGTGAACCATGGGTCACCAGGGATCCCCCTCTAGGTGTTCACGAGTAAGTTATCAGAGACAGGATTTTGCAGAATCAAATATGAGCCAGACAGGGAAATAAGTTAGGGAAGGCCTTCTCAATATTACTGACAGTACTTTGTTATCTCCTGAGCTCCAGAGACATCATTTATGATTATACAAGAGTCACACCGCACAAGAATCACCAATGGGAGGATGAGTAGGGGCTGAAAACTCTCTCATGATTCTTGGTCTAAGCCATATACTTAGAAGAAAGGAATGTAACTGTTTTTTGTTTTTTCCTATGTGCAGAAAGATCCCACATGGAATGATCTCACTGTTTAGAGTTTTGTCCATGGTCCCAAAGCTGGATAAGCCCTCCTCTCTGCTTAAGGGCCTGTAGATCCCACCAGGATTAAAAGAGAACAATAAATTTATTGATATATTTGTCTCCATGAGATAATAGTGGATCTGTTTAATTGTTCTCCCAGGTTTCTGCTACTGTGCCTATTCAGGTGATGGTCTCACTCCAGCAAGAAGGAGAAAAGACAGGAGGGAGAAAGAATTAGAGACATCTACATACGTTGTTATCTTGGTTGGATCCACACATTTTATTGCTTCTGGACAGCACTTTATTAGACATTAAATCCTTTATCTGTCATATATTCTGCAAATACATTTATCACAATTACTCACATTTTATTCATATGTTTTTATTTTTTTCTTTTAGGGAGAGGGTTTGGTGTGTATAAGCACATTTGAATGTGTGTGTATACTTTTTGCCATATGTAATTTTTAAATTTAAAATGTACCATTAGTTTTTGACTTCTGAATTTGACAGCAATGGGATTTTATTATACCAATTGTCTCTTAACAAGTGTTCATACACACATACAGACCTACCTGTTTGGCTTTGATGATTGCATAGCATTTCTCTATTTTATAATTTCAATGATTCAATATTGATTTACATTTTTGTTATTTCCTACATTTTTTCAATACTGTTGTAATGAGATATGTAAACATATCCTTTCACAAATAGTGTGAACAAGGTTTTTTTGTATACCTACCAGGTTATGAGTAGTATTCAAGGCTCCAGGGATCAGAGAGTGAAGTATTTCTTTATATAAATTCCTTAAAGGGAATTTCTGGATCAAACTTCATATTACTTAAAATTTTCTATAATATTACAAAAATTCTCCATAAGTTAATATCTACTTACATAGTTACACATAGTAGAAAACATTGCTTGTTACTTCATAGTTTTGCTCATAATAGATAGTATTCCTCTTTTTAATGTTGCCAATTTAGAACATGAAAAATAACACATTATTGCTTTAATTTGATTATTTTATTTGAGTGTGATTGAGCATCTTCTTGTATATTTAATTACTATAAATGTATGTTCTTAAGTAAATTACTCTTCTTAACTAGGGCATTCATCTTTTGCTTATTGATTTCTAAAAGTTCTGTATACATTAAAAATAGTAACTCTCTGTCATGTAAATTAAATATTTTTCTCAGAAAAATAACTCATAACTCAGTGGCAGAAAAGAGTCAACACTAACTGGATAAATGACCAGCAAGTTTATACCATTTACAGAATCATTGCCAGAGCTGGGGAACATCATGAAGTGAGCTGTGTGAATCCCTCCCAGACACATATGACCAAACTGGATGGCCATAGGTGTTTCTGCTCCTGGATAATCTGATTTGCTAGATTAAGAAAGCAGCTACTTCATTGCTGTCTCTGACACCCCAGGTCCTTGCACACTCTACTTTTAACTGGGAGCTGAATTCAGTTCTTACCTAAGTCAGCTGTATAGTAAAACCCAAATCCTACCCTGAATGCACAGAGCAACTAGGTAAATATAAAGGCCTTGTGTACCGCAGTACCTGAGAAACAGGTTGTAATGAGCATTGTGATTGTAATTTGCTCAATTTTATTTTGAATGTCATGAGCCACTTAGGAAATTTAAATATTAAATCAACAATATTTTCCTAGTAAAAAATTTTTTTTGTCTTTTGTGCCAGAAAGTAATCACACATTTCAAGACATATGTTTTCCTTCAGTATTGTTTTAAAAAATATTATGAAATAGTTGAAAATATTATAAAACAATATTGCTTAGTTTGCAAAAATATTATAAGGAATATAATAAATTATTATATACTATCCTGTTGCTTCATCACTTTACCAATATTTTCTATGGAATGGATTGAAAAATGAATCAGGTTTTACTGAGGTACATATATTAACATAAAATTCACCTTTTTTTGGTATACAACATAGTATTTTTAGTAAATCTACAGAATTATGCAACCATAACCACAGTCCAATTGTAGAATACTTGCAGTAATTCCCTGTTCCTACCTCAGCTCTAAGCAACCACTAATCTACTTTTTGTCTCTAGTTTTGCCTTTTCTGGAATTTTATGTAAATAAAATATAACATGCAGCCTATTGAGTCCAGCTTTTTCACTTATCTTGATGTTTTTGAAACTTATCCATGTTTTAATACCTGTCAACATTTTGTTCCTTTTATCCATTTACCATTTGATGGACATTGGATGATTTCCAATATTTGGCTATCATGAATGAATGGTGCAGCTATGAACACTCTTGTACAAGGTTTGTATGGATGAAGGCTTTGGCTCTAATTTGTCTTTGGTGGATACTAGGGGTAGAAATACTGGATAAAGTAGACAGAGAAATTGGCCCTCAGTGACATCCAAATCCAATCAATGGAAATTGTGAATATGTTAACTTTCAAAACAAAAGGTACTTTGCAGATGTGATTAACTCCTTTAACATGGGACATTATCCTGGCTTTTTCTGGTGGGCTGAATGTAAACACAAGGGTCCTTATCAGATGGGTGCAGGATGCAGGAAGATTAGAGACAGAGAAGGCATTGTAGTGTTGGAAGTAGAAGTCAGAGGAAGAAAGAGAGAGGTTTCAAATGCTACACTGCTCATTTTGAAGATGGAAGTGAGGACCATGAGCCAAGGAATGCTAGTCTTTTAAAAGCTGGAAAATGCAAGAAAATTGATTCTTCCATAGATACTCCAAAAGAAATGCAGTGATGCTGACACTTTATTTCAGGAGTATGGGAGACCATTTGGGACTTACGACCACTAGAACTGTGAGATAATAAATTTGTGTTATTTCAAGCCATTAAATTTTTAGCAATTTGTTACAGCAGTAATAGGAAACAAATACACTGG
Source organism: Leopardus geoffroyi (assembly GCF_018350155.1). NCBI lineage: Eukaryota > Metazoa > Chordata > Mammalia > Carnivora > Felidae > Leopardus > Leopardus geoffroyi. The sequence goes on from NC_059328.1 coordinate 60,114,089, forward strand.
ATTATGTAATAAATTTATGCTTACCTATATGGTACAGGAAAATGCCAACCTGTTTTTCCAAATAACTGCAGCATTTATATTCATACCAATAATATATTAGGGCTCTAGTTGCTTTACATTCTTACCAACACTTTTTATTTTTTGTCTTTTTAATTATAGCCCTTCTAGTGAATGTGAAGTGGTATCTCACTGTGATTTTTATACTCACTTCCATAATAACTAATGCTACTGATCATATTTTATGTCCTTATTGGACATTTGTGTACTCTTTGGTAAAATGTCTAATCTTCTGTCCATTCAAAATTGTAGATTTCTTATTAATTTGTAAGAGTCATATTCTGAAAATTTGATTTGCAAATATTTTCCCCAACTCTGAGACTTGTCATTTTACTTTCTTGGTGGACTCTTTTGAAACAAGAAACATTTTACATTTTTATGACCAATATTTTCTTTTATCTCTTACAGTCATATCTCAGAAACCATTGCCTAAGAAACAAAGAAACACAAAGTCACAAATATTTACTTCTGTTTTCTTCCTAGAGTTTTTCATTTTATTTTTATATTTAAGTTTGTGATCCACTTTGAATTAATTTTTGTATGGTGTTAGTTGAAGGTCTAAATTCATCCTTTTGCATATGAATTTCTGATTTCTCAATTCTGTTTTATTGAATTCTTTGATGATTATCCATAGTCAGTACTACTCTTTCTTCATTATTACAGCTCTATAATAAGTTTTGAAATTGGGAAGTGTATGTTCTCCAACTTAATTCTTCTATTAAGAATGTTTTGGCATTTTTGTATCCTTTTCATTTCCATACAAATTTTAGGATCAACTTGCCAATTTCTTCAAAGCATTTCTTCAAGGAAGCCAGGCAGGATTTTGGCAGTTTGTGTTGAATTGTAGATCAGTTTAGAAAGTCTTGCTGTCTCAGTAATATTGTCTCCCAATGCATGATCATGGGATGTCTTTCTATTAATTTAGGTCTTCTTTAATCTCTTCAGGTAATATTTAGTCATTTTAAAAGTGTAAATTTTGACTCTTTGTCAAATTTTCTCTGAAATAATTTATTGATAATATATAGATATAAAGCTAATGTTGCCTAATAATCTTGTATTCTGGAACTTGGCTGAACTTATATATATATATATGTGTGTGTGTGTGTGTGTGTGTGTGTGTGTGTGTGTGTGTGTGTATATATATATATATATATATATATATATATATATTTCTGTTCTTTCCCTGATTGCACGGAACACACAACGCTGAATGGAAATTATTGAACGGATATGCTTGTACTCCTTCCAATTATAGGGAAAAGACTTCAGTTCCTCAACATTAAGTAGAATGCTAATTTTGAATTTTTAATAGATACCTGTTGTCAGTCTGAGAAAGTTCCATCTATTTCTAGTTTCTTGAGATTTTTAAAAATCATAAATAAGCTGGGGCGCCTGTGTAGCTCAGTTTGTTGAGTGTCTGACTTTAGCTCAGGTCATGATTTCGTGGTCCATGAGTTCTTGCCCTGCATTAGGCTCTGTGCCAACAGCTCAGAGCCTAGAGCTTGCTTTGGATTCTGTCTCTGTCTCTGCCCCTCCCCCACTTGCACTATGTGTGTGTCTCTCTCTCTCAAAAATAAACATTAAAGAAATCATAAATAGATGGTGGATATTATCAAATATTTTATTTTTTTCTGTATCTGTTTAAATGCTCATAGAGTTCTTGTCTCTTAGTCTATTAACATGATGTGTTACATTAATTAATTTTCAGTATTAATTCTACCTTGCATTCCCATGATAATCCCACTTGGTCATGGTATATAATCCTTTTTATGTTTTCTGGGTTTGTTTTTTTTTTTTTTTTTTTTTTTTTTTTGTATTTGGTTGATGTTTTTTGTATCTATATTTATGAGGATATTGGTTTACAGTTTACTTTTCTCGTTATTTCTTGGTCTGGTTTGGTGTCAGGGTATTACTGATCACATAGAATAAATTAGAAAGTGTTCCCTCTTCAGTTTTCTAAAAAAAAAAAAATGGGGGAAACATGGTATTATTTCTTTTTTTATATTTTAGTAGAATTTACTTACAAAGCCATCTGAGCCTGTACTTTTTCTATGAGAAGATTTTTAAATTACTAATGACATTTCTTTTTGTGTTAGGTCTTTTCAGATATGTCTCTTTCTTCTTTAAATCTATCAATTTATGTGTTGTATATTACATAAATTATGCAACTATAGTAATGGTTGCATGATATTTAGAAGTGTTGTATCATTCAGTTGAATTGACTTGTCTTTCAGTATTAAATATACCACTTAGCTTTAAAAATATTTCGACTTACATTTCACTTTGCCACACCATTTTTCATTTGTGGTATTTTTTTTATGGCATATATTTCTTCATCCTCTTGCATTTAGTTTTCTGATTCTTTATATTTATGGGTTTTCTCTTGTAAACATCATATAGTTCTTGTTTCTGGTACTGTTATCCAGTATGATAATCTCAATATTTTACCTGAGTATGTGGTATAGTACTTTTCATATATTTACTGATATAATTTTGTTTCTTTTCTTTTTGGGATTAATCAAGTATTAGGGATATTTTGTTATTTAGTTTTGGTTGTATGGTATTTTATCAGTTATCCTAAACTACAGTGCGTAATATGCATCTTGGTTTTTATAATCTATTATAAATTAGTACTCTCACTACTTCTCAAACAATATAGGATGATTTAAATCTCAATTTCATTTGCCTCCTATGCATTTGCTATTTTAAAATATATTTCACTCATATATTAATAAATTATAGTTATAGTTATAATATATACTTTAAACAACCAATGCTTTTTCCATATTTATTTTCAAAGTGAAGAACTCCTTCACGTATAGTCACTTCTTGCTGCAGTTTCATACTTCTGTCCTTGATTTGTCTCCTATAGTCTGAAGAATTTCCTTTATTTTACTTTATAATTCAGTTCATTGGACAGAAATTCTCTTTGCTTTTTTTTGCCCGAATTCCTATTTATTTCATCATTATTTAAGGGTATTTTTGCTGGTTACACAATTCTATTTGGAAGTTCTTATTTTCCATTCAACTCCTTAAAGATGTTGTTCCATTATTTTCTGACCTTTATAGTCTGTGTGGAAAAGTTACCCACAATTCTATTGGCTTCTATTAAGAAGTCTTTCTTTTTTCTGTGAGATTTTCACACTTGGAGTATAATGTGCCTTGGTATAATTTTCTTTGTATGGATTTGTTGAGATTCTTGATATGTAGGCTGAAGTCTTGCTTATCTATAAAAAATATTCTGTTTTTATACACTCTTGATATTGCTTTTTCTGTATTTTTTGTCATTTGAGTTCTCAAACATAATAATCATAATTAACTCCATATATGATATCTTCAGTAAATGAGTTAATCTTTGGGAATTTTCTTCTTTTCTCTTTCTTTCCTTTGGCTTAAAGATTTAAATACATCCTGCTTTTAGCATGCCTTAAATTTTTGTTTAGATGCTGAGATTTTGGATACTGTTATATTTCTCCAAATAAGGTTAACTTTTCTATTAGAAAGTAGATAGAATATTGGTGGATTTTCCTGTTGAAGTCTGATTTTAAAGTTTTTTAGAGTTGGTCTTGAGTTTTCCCACCCTCACAGACATATTTAGTACTCTTGGAGCATGACCCTTTTTTCTTGAATGTGTTTCTTTTGGGTTCTTTAGTAAAAATCCAGGATGGTTCCTACACTTTAATGTGACTTGAATTGAACACTTTCTTGTGTCCACAAGCTGCTCTCATCTCTGCTCAACTTTATAGCTTCTTACCTACAAAGATTTGTTAGATTTCTTAGAGCCTGTTCAAGGAATGTCCACCATAACCTTCACTTATGGACAATGACATAATTGGAAACTGTCCCAAAATTATTGGACTTCTTTGTGTTTTTGTCCCTTTCCAAGACCCTTAGTATCCCACAAGTTTGGTTACCTTAGACATGAATTTCTAGCATCTCCAGTTTTGCAAAACTGCTTCTCTCTACATGGGTTCTAACATACTCCCTTGCAAATTTGTAGAAAATGGCTTTATGGTAAAGGCTAAGGTGACTGTGAAATTCACCATACATTCTTCCCTTTTTCCATAGATTCTAACTCTTCAAGTCTTATCTGTATTGGTGTACTCCATGACCTTCAACGAGTTGTGTTTTAAAAAATGTATTTTACCTTATCCATTGTTAAATAGTTTAAATAGGAAGCTTAGTGCTATCTACTTTGTTATGGCTGGAACTGGAAATCTATTATCCATAAGTAGTTTTATGTTTTTAATTTTTGTATATCTGTGGTTGTTTCCCATTTACCATTCCTAATGGTGCACATTATGCACATTGCATAGTTTGTATTTTTCTCTAAAAACCTTCACTGAAATTTTGTCTATATTATTGCTCTTCTTGAAGAACCTGTACTCAGTCCTATTTGCATAATTTTGTTTTATTTTTTATTTAACCAACATATAATTTTTATTTATTAGTGTCTTAATTTTATGCAGTTATGATTTCTTATAATTTTCTACATCATTTTTCTCAATATCATTTTTTTTTAATTTTTTTTTTTAAATTTTTTTTTTCAACGTTTATTTATTTTTGGGACAGATAGAGAGACAGAGCATGAACGGGGGAGGGGCAGAGAGAGAGGGAGACACAGAATTGGAAACAGGCTCCAGGCTCTGAGCCATCAGCCCAGAGCCTGATGCGGGGCTCGAACTCACGGACCGCGAGATCGTGACCTGGCTGAAGTCGGACGCTTAACCGACTGCGCCACCCAGGCGCCCCATCAATATCATTTTTATTTTGAAAAAATATAAGCACAAATATAATGTTTTTATTTTTATATAATTGTATTTGTATTTTGTGGGTTTAATATTAAACATTCTCACTGTCACACATTAAAAAGTAACACACAATTTTATTTTTATATCTTCAAACATTATTTAAATTATTTTTTAAAGTTTTTATTTTAATTACCTGGTGCTCATCACAAATGCATTCCTTGATTCCTATCCTCTACTTTGCCCATTCCCCCCACTCACCTCCTCTCTGATAACCACCACTTTGTCCTCTAGGTAAGAGTGTATTTCTTGGTTTGTTTCTCTCTTTCCCCCCTTTGCTCCTTTGTTTTGTTTCTTAAATTCAACATATGAGTGAAAATATATAATGTTTGTCTTTCTATGACTTATTTCACTTAGCATTATACTCTTGAGCTCCATCCATGTCATTGTGATGACAAGATTTCATTCTTTCTTAAGGCTGAATAATAATCCATTGTATATACATACCATATACATAGATACATACATATATACATACCACTTCTCCTTTATCCATTCATCTATCCATGGACACTTGGGCTGCTTCCATATCTTGGCTATTGTAAGTAATGCTGCTATAAACATCAGGGTGTACGTATCTCTTTGAATTAGACTTTTTCTATTCTTTGGGTAAATACCTAGTTGTGTGATAGCTATATTGTAGGGTAGTTCTATTTTTAACTTTTTGAGAAACCTTGATACTGTTTTCCAGAGCAGCTGCACCAGTTTGTATTCCCACCAAGAATGCACGAGGATCCTTTTTTCTCCACATCCTCACCAACACCTGTTGTTTCTTATGGTTTTGATTTTAGCTATTCTGATAGGTGTGAGGTGATATCTCATTGTCGTTTTGATTTGCATTTCCCTGATGATAAGTAATAATGAGCATTTTTTTTAATATGTCTGTTGACCATCTGGATGTCTTCTTTGGAGAAATGTCTGTTCATGTCCTTTGCCCATTTTTAATTGGATTATTTGGTTTTGGGGTATTGTTTTATAAGTTCTTTACGTATTTGGGATACTAACCTATTATCAGATATGTTATTTGTAAATACATCCTCCCATTCCACAGGTTACCTCTTAGTTGTGTTGATTTTTGTTTTCACTATGCAGCAGCTTTTTATTTTGATGTTGTCTCAATAGTTTATTTTTGCTTTTGTTTCCCTTACATCAGGGGGCCTATCTAGAAAAAGTTGCTATGGCTGATGTCAAAGAATTTACTACCTGTGCTCTTTTCCGGGATTTTTATGGTTTCAGATCTCACATTTGGGTCTTTAATCCATTTTGAATATATTTTTGTGTGTGGTGTAAGATAGTAGTCTAGTTTAATTCTTTTGAATATAGCTGTCCAGTTTTTCCAACACCATTTGTTGAAGAGACTGTCTTTTTCCCATTGGATATTTTTTCCAGCTTTCTTGAAGATTAATTAAGCATGCTTTTAGGTTCATTTCTGGGTTTTCTATTATGTTCTATTAGTCTATGTGTCTCTTGTTGTGCTGGTACCATACTGTTTTGATCACCACACCTTTGTAATATAACTTAAAGTCCAGAATTGTGATGCCTCCAGCTTTGCTGTCCTTTTTCAAGATTTGTTTTGCTATTCAGGGTCTTTTGTGCTACCATACAAAATTTAGGATTATTTGTTCTAGTCTGTGGACAACGCTGTTGGTATTTTGGTAGAGATTGCATTAAATCAGTAGATTGCTTTGCATAGTAGAGACATTTTAACAATATTTTTTCTTCCAAACCATGAGCATGGAGTGTTTTCCATTTCTTTGTGTCATCTTCAATTTCTTTTGCCCTTGTTTTATAGTTTTCAGAGTACAAATCTTTCCCCTCTTCGATTAGGTTTATTCCTAGTTATCTTATTATTTTTGGTGCAGTTGTAAATAAGATTGTTTTAATTTCTCTTTCTGCACTTTATTATTGGTGTATAGAAATGCAACAGATTTCTGTAGGTTGATTTTGTATCCACAACTTTACTGAATTTGTTTAACAGTTTCAGCATTTTTTTAAAGAAATTTTTCAGGTTTTCTGTATAGAGTATCATCTCACCTATAAATAGTAAAAGTTTTATTTCTTCCTTGCTGATTTGGACGCCCATTTTTCCTTCTGTTTTCTTATTGCTGGAGCTAGGACTTTCAGTATTATGTTGAATAAAAGTGGTGAGAGTGGACATCCTTGTCTTGTTTCTGACCTTAGAGGAAAGGCAGTCAGTTTTTCCCCACTCAGAATGTTGTTAGCTGTCGGTTATTCATATATGATCTTCAATTATTAAGATTTGTTCCCTCTAAATATATGTTGTTGAAGGTTTTTATCATGAATATATTTTGTACTTTGTCAAATGTTTTTTCTGCATCTATTAATGATCATACAGTTATTACCCTTTCTTTAATGATGTGATGTATTGTACTGATTGATTTGCAAATATTGAAATCCCCTTGCAACCCAGGAATAGATCCCACTTGATCATGGTGAATGATTTTTTAATATACTCTTGGATTCGGTTTACTAGTATTTTGTTGAGGATTTATGCATGTATGTTCATCAAAGATATTGCTCTGTAGTCCTTTTTCGTGGGTGTGGTGTCTTTATCTTGTTTTGGTATTAGGGTAATGCTGACCTCATAGAATGAATTTGGAAGTATTCCTTCCTTTCCCCCTTATTTATTTGTATATTTTTTGGAATACTTTGAGAATAGGTATTAACTCTTATTTAAATGTTTGGTAGAATTCACTTATGAAGCCATCTGGTCTTGAACTACTTTTACTTGGGAGGGTTTTTTTTTTTTTTTAATTTCTTTCCTGGTTGTCAATCTCTTCAAATTTTCTATTTCTTCCTGTTTTGCTAGGTTATATGTTTCTAAGAATTTATTCACTTCAAAGTTGTCCGATTTGTTGACATATTGTTTTCCATAATATTCTCTTATTTGTTTTTATTTCTGTTTTTTGTTGTTATTTTTCCTCTCTCATTTGTGATTTTTTTTTATCTGGGTCCTTTCTCTTTTTTTCTTGATGAGTCTGGCTAGAGGTTTACCAATTTTGTTGATTTTTTTCAAACGACCAGCTCCTGGTTTCATTGATCTGTCTACTGTTTTCTTTAGTTTCTATATAATTTATTTCTAATCTGATCTTTATTATTTCCTTCTTTCTTCTGATTTTAGGGTTTTTTTCCCTAGCTTGTTCAGGTGTAAGATTAGGTTGTTTATTTGAGAATTTTCTTACTTCTTGAGGTAGATATGCATTGCTATAAACTTCCCTCTTAGAATCACTTTTGCGGCATCCCAAGGGTTTTGAATGATTGTGCTTTCATTTTCACTTGTTTCCATGTACTTTTTTCTTTCCTCTTTTATTTCCTGGTTGACCCATTCATTGTTTAGTAGCATTTTGTTTAACCTCCATGAATTTTTGGTCTTTCTAGACTTTTTCTGGTGGTTGACATTTGGTTTCATAGTGTTGTGGTCAGAAAAGATGAATGGTATGACTTTAATCTTTTTGAATTTCTTGAGGCTTGCTTAGTGAACTAATATGTGGTCTAGTCTGGAAAATGTTTCATATACCTCTGAAAAGAATTTGTATTCTATCGTTTTAAGCTAGTTAAATCCCTCTGGCCCAGTGTGTCATTAAGAGCCATTGTTTCTTTATTGATTTTTTATTTAGATGATCTGTCCATGATGTAACTGGAGTGTTAAAGTCCCCTACTATTACTGTATTATTATAAATTGGTTCTTTTATGTTTGTTATTAACTTTTATGTGTTTCAGTATTTCCATGTTGGGTGCATAAATATTTACAATTGTTCTATCTTCTTGTTGGAATGTCCTCTTTATCATTACATATTGTCCTTCTTTATCTCTTGAGACAATCTTTGTTTTAAAGTATATTTTGTCAAATATCAGTATTGCTATGCTTGCTTTCTTTTGCCATCCATTTGCTCTTTTGACATCCCCTCACTTTCAATCTGCAGATGTCTTTAGTTATCAAATGATTCTCATGTAGGCAAGATGAGTTTTGTTTTTTTAATCCATTCTGTTACCCTATGTCTTTTGTTTGGAGTGTTTAATCCATTTACATTCAATATAATTATTGACACATATATATTGCCATTTTATTACTTACTATTTTCTGAAGGTTATTAGTTTCTGAAGATTTTGTCTGATCCTTGCTTCTCTTTTTCTCTTTCATAGTTTGCTGGTTTTCTTTAGTGATATATTTGAATTTCTATTTATTCTTTGCATATTTATTAGTGGTTTTTAACTTGTGTTTACCATTTCATTTATATATAACATCTTATGCATACAGCAATCTACATTAAGTTGATAGTAATTTAAATTTGAACTGATTCTTACTCCTCTCCTCCCCACATTTTAGGTATATGGTGTCATGTTTTACATCCTGTTGTTGTTGTTGTTGTTAAAGTTTCTTTACTTTGAGAAAGATACAGAGAGCAATTGAGGAAGGGGCAGGGAGAAGGAGACAAAATCCCAAGGCTCCACACTATCAGTGCAGAGCCCCATGCAGGGCTTGAACTCAGGAACTGTGAGATCATGACCTGAGCCAAAATCAAGAGTCCAATGCCTAACTGACTGAGCCACCCAGGCATCCCTTACATCCTTTTATTTTGTGAGTTAGTTGACTGATACTTACAGAAATATTTATTTTTAGTGCTCTTATGTTTCCTACCTTCATACTTCCATCTTTGATCTTTCCTTTCCACTCAGAGAGTCCCCTTTAGTATTTCTTGCAGGGCTGGTTTGGTGGTCATAAACTCCGTTAGTTTTTGTATGTCTGGGAAATTCTTTATCTCTCCTTGTATTCTGAATGATAGTCTTGCTGGATAGAGTACTCTTGGCTGCAGGTTTTTTCCATTCACAACTTTGAATATATCATGCCACTCTCTGGCTTGAAATGTTGCTACTGAAAAATCTGCTGATAGCCTTATGGATTTTCTTTGTATGTGACTCTCTTCTTTTGTCTTGCTGCTTTTAATATATATATATTTTTTCTTTATCACTATGTTTTGCCCCTGTAATTGTAAGATGTGTTTGTGTGGATCTGCTTTTGTTGATTTTGTTGGCAGTTCTCTGTGCCTCCTAGATCTAGATACTTTATTCCTTCCCCACATTCAAGAAGTTTTCAGCTATTATTTCTTCAAATAAATTTTATGTCCCCTTATCTCTCTCATCTTCTTCTGAGTCTCTTATAATATAAATGTTATTGTGTTTGATGGACTCACTGAGTTCCCTAAGTCTACTCTCATTTTTCATAATTTTTTTTCTTCTCTTGTTCAGCTTAATTACTTTCCATTACTCTGTCTTCTAGATCATTAATTAGTTCTTCTGCTTCTTCCAGCCTGCTGTTCATTCTATTAAGCATATTTCTCATTTCATTTATTGAGCCCTTTATCTCTGCTATGTTATTCCTTATCTCTGTGTTTATGTTCTCACTGATGTCTTCCACTCTTTTCTCAAGTCCAGTGAGTATCCTTATGACCATTGTTTTAAATTCTCTATCAGTCATGTTACTTATGTCTGTTACACCTAGATCTCTGGCCACAGCCTTGTCCTATTCTTTCATTTGGGAAAAAGTCATCTTTCTTCTTATTTTGTCTAAGTCTCTATGCCTGATTTTTTGTGTTAGGAAATTCAGCTACAGAGTAATGCTTTATGAAGAAGAGCTCCTGTAGTGACCTTTAGTGTAGTGTCCCCTGTTCCCCAAGATCTAGTGCTTCTGGTAGTGTCTACAAATGTGTGCTGCATGTGCTCTGCTGCTGTGTCCTGGCTGCTTTATCCTTTAGGCAAGGTATTTGCCTCTTTTTGCCTGTTGTGGGTGTTTGGTCCCTGACCTGAATATGGTACATTTTTTAAAGTTTATTTTATTTATTTTTGAGAGAGAGTGCAAGCAGGGGTGAGAGAGAGAGAGAGAGAGAGAGAGCGCAGGGGAAAGGCAGAGAGAGTACAGAGAGAATCTCCAGCAAGATCCATGTTGCCAGTGCAGAGCCTGATGTGGGGCTCAATCCCATGGACCATGAGATCATGACCTGAGCTGAAATAAAAAGTCAGAAGTTTAATTGACTGAACCACCCAGGCATCCCATGAATGTGGTGCATTTTAACTAGGTGTGTGCCCTGGTTTGCTTGTGAAATGAGACCTGTTGCTGCCCCCACTGGAAACAAAACCTCACAAAACTCCAAGGTCAGAGATGTGGTGTTGGCAGGTGTTTGGGCAGGTCTTCTGTGGGAGGGGGCACATTGGAACTGAGGTAAACTGGACTTGGAAGGGCAGTTCTTTCAGAGTGTAGGGGGTGGGACTTGGTGTAAGCAAGTTGGCAGAGAGTGTTGGCACTCTGCCTGTTCCCACTGGTGGCTTTGTGTTTATGTTGAGGGGCAGAACAGAGAAATGGTGCCTGCTTATTTCTTTGTTCCTAGAGATGTCTCTGTGGGGCATGCTCTGAGATGAGCAACTGCCCTCCCTACTGTGTCCCTGAGGTGCTCTTCAGATCACTGTTTCCATGCTATACCTCTGTAGGCTGTTTGCCCTGCCTTTTCTCCAAGAGTGGCCCCTGACCTCTCCCAGAGCCAAGCACACTGACCTTTAAAACTCCATCCTTTAAGCCATTCTGGTTGCAAAAACTCATAAAATTTAGGCACTCTCATTTTCCAAGGCAATTGCTAGGAGTTTGTTTTGCCCACACATTCCCCTGTGTGCTAGTCTGTCTTTTATTCCTCTCTGTGACCATGGCTCCCTCCCTACGACAGCAGCATTGATCCGTTTCTCTCTTAAGCTGTGTTTCCACACTTCCTACCTTTTTCAATGTGGCCTCTTCTCTACTCTTAGTTGAGGAGTTCATTCTACCAGTCTTCTGATCAATTTCTGGGGCATTTAGGATGATTTCATAGTTGTCTAGTTGTATTTGTGAGATGTGGAGAGCATAGGGTCTTCCTACTCTGCTGCCATCTTCCGCTGTAATCTACACTTCAAGTCCAAGTAATTTTTAAAATGACTACTTATGACCAGATTTTTTTTCTCTAATTTTTTTTGTTATTGTTAGTTTCTACATATCATCCAGTATGGTCAAAGAATAGGGCATAAACTGTTAGTACTGTTGTAAATTGTCCAGATTTTCAGCACTTGATAAATCCTAGACAGTGTTCATTGGAAAATGAATTTTTGTCGAAATCTTTTGTAATGTCATTTATTTTATTTAATCTCTGTATCTGTCATATTCATGGGGAGGCATATTAAATTGATTATTATAAACATGTGTTTAGTAACTTTTATTTATCAATATTTCTTTGTCTATGGATTCATACATTTGTAGTTAATTTTAACATTTTAAAATATTTTAAAATTAAGAACATTTAATATGGGACTACAATTTCCCCCAAATCATGTGTGTCAGATTTCTCTGTGCTTTTCCTGGCTACCATATGAACATTCCCTAGGACTATTTGGTTCTAGTTGTATTGTAGTTAGTAAATCTTCTTTAGGCTGGGTGGCACTACTTTCTAGTTACAGTAAAGATAAATTATTATTGTTTAGGCTCTTTTGCATTTTTTGAAGATTTTCATCAAGGAGATGTAGAACTATGGATATTTTGGAACAATCACTTCTGAAGTTTTGATTGTGTTCTTATCAATATCCCCATTGTACTTGTTATATGGTATGAAATCTATGTATATTTAGTTGGACTAACTTGACTAACATGGTTATCATGTGATATTGTTTTCTAAAATGTCTTCACATTTTTGGAGGTTATAAATTATTCTTTCTGGAACACTCTGAAAAGTTACTAAAATAAGGCAATAAATCAAATAAAACAATAATTACTACTATTTATTATATGCTTAATTTCTGCTAGGTAGTGTACTAAACAGTTAGTTTAATAATTCTCAAATCCTACAATATCTTTTGAAAGTGTTTTTAGTATATTTATTTTTTTAATTTTAACGATGCAAAAAATTAAAATCAGAGACCCCAAATATCTTACTTAATTTCCACAACTTTCTAGTAGTGATATCTAATTCAGATTTGTGTTGATTCCAGAACCTAGTCATTATATAATTAGTTAGAGAGAGTTAGTGTTTGTAGTCATGCAGATACTATCATGTATATTTTGACCATAAATTTAGAAGTTAGTTATTAACTAGAGAGTAGTATATTATGATATTTCATGATTTAGAGAATCAATAGTGACTGAAAATATTCCTACCTAGCATTACTCATTCATTTAGCCACTCAACAAATAAGCGTAACCTTGTGTCTCTTGTTCTGAAAGGCAATAATATGAATGCTGAAATAATAGAAAAAGGAACTACACTCAGAATTTGCTGATACTCTATTAGAAGAACTACTATATTTGCCTGGTACTATTATACAACTATAATAGAGTTTATGGAAGACAGGGATATGATTTCTTAGATTACCTAATACCTTTTCTAATAAGCAGTTTAAGTTCTACTGAAATTTTGCCACATAAGTTTCCCAAGATTGACTGATAATCTCCATCAATTTCACAGTTTCCTATCATAATTTGTATTGACTACCATATTGTGTATGCTTTATCTAACTACTTAATATCTTCTATCTCTTCATTTCTCACATACATGCAAACATTAAAATCTTGAAAAAACTCATTTTCTTTTCAGAAATACATTATCTATAGTATGTATTTTTTTGATAATTAGATTCTGCTTTTTAAATAATGGGTTATTATTGGATCTTCTAGTTTCCTATATTCAAAGCAGGCAGATATATATTTTTTCGGTTCACTGATCTTAATCTATTTGCAAAAACTGAAGAATTCATATTGCTGAGGTATGCCATCTGTGCAAGGAGAAAATGATCTTGTGGGCAAATCATAACACCCATTAAAGATGAAGATTCTATTCCACTTCATTTTGTAGCTTGTGATAGCACCTTCTCCGTTTATGTCACTATAGTCTTCTTTCAATGGCAATATTAACCATGCCAGCCTCATTTCCTTCAGAGAAATTTCAGAAAGTCTCTCCTGCTAACTTTAACAAGAGTAACTGATTAGGTTGAACTATAAGACATACATATTAAACACAAATTAATATTCCTCCAGGTTTTCCATCTCACTAATATGACTATTGGATGCTAAAAATCTTTTATTTTTATAGTCAAATTCTGCATCAGGAAAAAGGCACATGATAAAACAACATATGAGAGATGAATGCCAATTACCACTCAAAGGACCAGACACAAATTTTCAGAAAGAATATAATATACAATCAGGAAACTAGAACAAAATTGTGTTTTCATTGTAGAGAAACAATTTAAATCTTGCTACATTTACACATGTTGATGGAAAAACATGTAGCTGAATGACTGTCAGTACAGATGGATCTGTCTATAAATGGATAAATTTTGGAAAGATTTTAATGATCCACTCTACATTCCTTTTAATGAGCTACATCAACGTGTTTACCTCAACAATGTAATGAATTCAGAGAATCTTGAACTTGAATCCTTATTTTTTGTCTCTTGTGCTTATGTGTAAAATTACATAATTTATATATCTTTGGAAAAGGATATATTTACCAATTTTTGTGTAAGTATATTGAAATAAGTAAAACATGGTAAATATCATGCAAATTAGTTGCTGTCTATAGTCATGGTCCTACTCATGACACTTCAGGGTATTAAATATCAGGACCACTGCAGTTGAAAGGATCACATAAGCTATTTATTTGCCTTGGGCTTTCTTAATGGACATTAGATATTTATACCACTATGAGATTTAGAATCTATAATTGTATATAAATAATCATCAAAAATTTCAGATTATGTTACTGATTAACTGTATAAGTGTATACAAATTTGGGGTATATTCAAAAGTGTATTCAAACTTTATAAAGTTAGAATGCTGAGGTCAATTCATAAAAAATTCCAGATAGTTCATACTTAAACAGTTTGGATTTCTGATCCGCACTGGTGCCTAAACTACTAAATATTTGTATTTACTAATTTACTGCTTTTGTCAGTGTACTCAGCACAACTGTAATAGTATAAACACAGTTTATTAGTGAAAACGGCAAAGTTAGATAGAAAGAAATTTTAGAATTACAAAATTCATAGAGTATTTTCTACGTCTCAGATATATGATTTTGGTGTTTTCACATCCAATATGGTTATATAGCTTCATTAAGTATTTTATTTCTGCAACAGTATATGAATGGATGAAGGTTTCAACAATGCCAAGTTACTTACCACAGATAGCAATTACTGCTACGAGTAATGGTTGAAAATTCAAAAATGAAGTCTGAGCGATGAGTTTAAAACCATTTCCTCAGAGACTAAGTAAAAACTGAACTTATTTCCAAAACCTGTGATCATAGAATCATCCCCATTTCACCTGCATCTCTATCATAGATACTATCAAATGTGTCTTCAGGAGTATGAAACAAATGATTTTATTCTCATCCAAGATAGAGGAAATCAGTTGGTTATTGTCTTATAGTGCCTGAAGCCTGAAAAATGTATCTCAAATTAAAATTCTATCATAGCGAGATAAATTAGCAAAAAGACTAGTCAAAGCATTCAAAGTTCTTAGTTGAGGTCTCTGGAATGGGGAGAATGACAGTGGTAGAAACATATTCTCTATGCCTTAATCCAGCTATCTCTAATAATAGCAGAAAATGTAATAGATATTAATCCAGAGGGTTTTAGATCAGACTCCCAAACCTCAAGTTATAACCAGCATCTTATCAGCCTTAAATATACAGTGCTGAGTCATTTACACTTTCCTCTGCTGCAGAGGTGGGCAGGCATTTTTTTCTTTTTTCATCCATCATGTGTGACTTCATTGCCCAAACCATCAGTTTTATCGAAGGATTCATATAGCATATTTTCTGCAAGTCAACAAACCATGAACTGAGAATATCTATCAGTTAAAAAATTATGCAATGACTCAAATTGATGATCTAGTTTAATTTGCCAACCATCCTCATTGATCTCATCTGACGATGAATCAATTTGTTGCCAAATGCATGTGTGTGTTTCAGTTACACTACAAGTTAAAAATTGATTTTTTTTTCAAAGAGATATGGTGTTCAACAAACCATCCTAGTTGACTTGAAGGGACTCTTCCTGAGAAATTGGTAAGTAAATATAGGTTTTGGAAATTTTTATATTTGAAATACAGGCAGTTTGTAGTTGTCATTTGTGTTGAGAATTTGGAGAAGTAGTTCTATAATGAAGAGTGTTTTTAACAATCTTAATTATAATAGGTAGTAGAAGTAACACAGACGGGCTATGACATCCGACTATTTTACATACCTGTCAGTATAAAAAGGACATATTGAAGTTAGGATATTGCTTTTTTGTGAAAATATTAACATCATAATTATTAACTATCCTTTAGCCTCACAAATTGAGGTTTTTATTAAATTTTGGAACTGATTATATAATGATAATTTTTTAATGTTTTTATTTATTTTTGAGAGAGAGAGAGAGAGAGAGAGAGAGAGGAAGCGAGAAAGCAGGGGAGGGACAGAAGAGGGGGAGACACAACCCAAGACAGGCTCCAGGCTCCAAGCTATCAGCACAGAGCCCAACACCAAACACCGGGCTCAAACTCACAAACTGTAAGATCATAACCTGAAATGAAGTGGGCCAGATAACGGACTGAGCCAGCCAGGTGCCCCTGATTTTATGATGATAAAGTTAAGTTCTCTACAGACTCCAGTTCAGCAAGGGTTCAGCTTTTATATCTATATTGCATTTATGTCTACATTTAAACTTTCTTGTTATTTTTATACAGGGTTAATATGCTCTTTTGTTGACAACTATAAACATATTTTGTTTATTCCCTGAGTTGAAAAAACAAAACAAAAAACAAAACAAAACAAAACAAAAACCCCAGTTTACCTAACTATCCCTTTCTGCCTAGTACTGCTTTCTTAGAATTCCACATGTGCATATCTTGTCCCTTTACACCATCTGTTCATGATGAATAGAAATCATGCCATTGGAGAATACATTAGTTTCCTCTTAGTGCTGTAACAAATAACCACAAATTTGGTGGCTTGAAAATACAGATTTATTCACTTACAATTCTGGAGGCCAAAAGTCTCACTGGGCTACAATCAAGTTGTCTGCAAAGAAGCACTTGTTCTGGAGAGTCTAAGGGATAGTCAATTTCTTTGACTTTTCCGGCTTCTAGAACCTGGCCCACAGTCCTTTGTTCATGGCCTCCTATCAGCAGTGGCATTGCTCCAATCTCTGCCTCCTCTGTCATACCACCTTGTCTGAATCTGATTTTCCTGCTTCCCTCTTATAAGGGCCCTAATGATTACATTGGGCTCACCCAGATTTTCCAGGGTAATGTCATTATCTCAAAATCCTTAAATGAATCACATCTGCAAGTCCCTGTTGTCATGTGATGTAATGTATTCACAGGTTCCAGTATTTAGCATGTGTATGTGTTTGAGGGCCATTATTTTGCCTAACACAGGGAGGTAGGCACATAGAAAAGGTTCCACATTTTGTAAGATAATCAAACCAAAGGCTTTCAAGTTCATGCACATATTTATATTTCCTATATTATAAAATGGGTTTACAAAGTGACTTTTGAATTTCTGGTGTTTCCTGTCTCAATTTCTTGTTTCTTCATGTTTTTTTTTTTTATGTATTTGTTGGTTTTTAAATTTTGTCGATCTTCTCTAGAGTCTGGCATTTATCTGTTTGGGGGAGTAAGTAACTTCTGTTTTGACAGAGTCAAAGCTTTTTAAGATTACAACAACAAATTATCCATAAACATTTTAGAGATGAGCATTACTTCATTTGCATAATTAGCTTTTGTAAACTGGGGTGAGGAATGAGAATTTTATGTAATCTACATATATATATTTTAAAATTTCTTTCTTTATTCTTTATTATTTTTTAAGTTGAATTATAGTTGACATATAATATTTTAAATATATATTAATTTCAGGGGTAAAACATAGTTACAAAATGCTCACCAAGAGAAGTGTAGTTAGCGTCTGTCAGCTTACAAAACTACAATATTATTGACTCTATTCCTTATGCTATACTTTATATCCCCATGAATTACCTATTTTATAACTAGAATTTTGTACATCTTAAAACTCTTTACCTATTATACCCAACCCCTATTCCCTGTGGCAAACACCAGTTTGTTCTCTGTATTTATGAGTCTTTTTTTGTTTTGTTTTGTTTATTTGTTTTTCAGTTTCTACATATAAGTGAAATCATACAGTATTGTCCGACTTATTTTATTCAGCATAATACCCCCAAGTCTATCCATGTTGTTACAAATGGCAAAATTAATCATTTTTATGGTTAAGTAATATTTTGTTGTGTGTGTATGTGTACGTGTGCATGTGTCACATTTTTATCCATTCATCTATTAATGGATACTTAGGCTGCTTCCCTATTTTGGCTATTGTAAATAATGCGTCATTGATCATAGGGGTGCATATAACTTTTCAAAATAGTGTTTCCATCTTCTTCTTGTAAATATGCAAAGATGGAATTGTTGGACTGTAAGGTATTTCTATTTTTGATTTTTTGAGGAAACTCCATAATGTTGTACATAGTCCACACCAATTTACATCCCCACCAACAGTGCATGAGGGTTCCCTTTTCTCCACATCCTCACCAACACTTAGTATTTCTTGTATTTTGATAATAGTTATCCTGATAGGTTGAGATCTCTCATTGTGGCTTGGATTTAAATTTCCCTGATGACTGAGGATTTTGAGCATTTTTTCATGTGCCTGTTGGCCATCTGTATGTATTTGGAAATATGTATATTCAGATCCTTTGCCCATTTTTAATTGCATTGTTTGAATTTTTCATGTTGAGTTGGAATTTTTTATATATTTTGGATATAAACTGCTTATGAGATATGTGATTTGTGAATGTCTTCTTCCATTATCATTGAGTAGGTCACCTTATCATTTGTTGCTGTTTTTCTTTCCTGTGCAAGTTTTTTAGTTTGATGTAGTCCCAATTGTTTATATTTGCTTTTGGTGCCTTTGCCTGAGAAGACTTATCAGACATATATATATATATATATATATATATATATATATATATATGAAGACTTATATATATATATATAGTAATGGCCATTGCCCTATAGTATACTGCATATGTTTTCTTTTAGGAGTTTATGTTTTCACATGCTGCACATCAGTATTTAATCCATTTTGAATTAACTTTTGTATTTAGTGTAAGGAAGAAGTATAGTTTTATTCCTTTGCATATAGCTGCTCAGTTTTCCCAGAGCCATTATTGCCAAGACTACTCTTTCCCTATTGTATATTCTTGCCTCCTATGTCACAGAGTATTTGACCATATAAGTACAGTTTATTTTTGGGCTCTGTTGTGCCAGTACCATACTGTTTGGGTTATTGTAGCTTTGTAGTGTAGTTTGAAATGTGGGATTATGACACCTCCAGCTGTGTTTTTTTCTTTCTCAAGATTGATTTGGCTCTTCATGGTCTTATGATTCTATACAGATTTTAAGTTTCTTTATTCTATTTCTATGAAACATGCTATTTTCATAGGGATTGAATTGAATCTGTAAATTACTTTGGATAGTATGGACATTTTAGCAACATTAAAACTTCTAATCCATTTATTTGTGTGGTCTTCAATTTCTTTTATCAATGTCTTATAATTTTATCATAACTAAATGGCATTGTTTTCTTGATTCCTTTATCTACTAGTTTGTTTTTAGTGTATAGAAATGCAACAGATTTCTGTATATTGATTTCATATCTGAAAATTTATTGAACTTATTTATTCTGTTAGTTTTTTTTGGTGTATTCTTTAGGGTTTTCTACATATAGTTCCTTGTCTGTTGCAAAAAGTGAAACTTGTACTTTTTTATTACTAATTTGAATACCTCTATTTTTTATTTTTTGTCTGATTTCTGTTGCTAGGTTTTCCAGTACTATGTTAAATAAAAGTGATGAGAGTGGGCATTCTTTTCTTCTTGATGACCTTACAGGAAAATCTTTCAGCTTTTCACTGTTGAGTATGATGTTAACTCTGGGTTTGTCATACATGGTCTTTATTATGTTGACATATGTTTGCTCTATACCCACTCGGTTTAGTTTTTATCATGAATGGATGATGAATTTTGTCAAATGCTTTTTTTTAATCTATTGAGACAATCGCATTATTTTATCTATTATTAAATTAATGTGTTAAATCAATTGATTTATGGATATTGAACCAACTATACTTGCATTCCTGGAATGTGACTCGGACAAATTGTTCTTTTCATATATTTTTGAATTTTGTTTGCTAATACTTTCTTGAGAATTCTCACATCAATGTTCACCAGGGATATTGACCTGTAATTTTAATTTTTTGTAGTGCCTTTGTCAGGTTTTTGTGTCAGTGTAATGTTGGCCTCATAAAATGAATTTGGGGGGCACCTGGGTGGCTCAGTCAGTTGAGTGTCTGGCTCTTGATTTTAGCTTGAGTCATGATCCTAGGGTTGTTGGATTGAGCCTCACATCAGGCTCTGCACTGAGCATGGAGCTTGCTTAGGATTCTCTTGCTTTCTGTCTGCCCCTCCTCCACTCTCTGTCTCTCAAAAAAGAAGATAAATAAAATGCTATAAACAAACAAATAAAATGAATTTTGAAGCATTCCTTTTTCTGAAAATTTTTGGAATAGTTTGAGAAGGATAGATATTACTCTTCTTTAAGTGTTTGGTATAATTCACCTGTGAAGTCTTCTTGTCTTGGACTTTAATTTTGGGGGAATTTTAATTACTGACTCAGTTTCGTTACTACTAATTTGTTCAGATTCTATTTCTTCCTGATACAGTCTTGGGAAATTGTATGATCCTAAGAATTTATGTATTTCTTTTAAGTTGTCCAAGTTGTTAGTCCATAATTTTTGTAGTAGTCTCTTACAATTCTTTTTATTTCTGTGGTGTCACTTGTAACTTCTCCTCTGTCATTTCTGATTTTATTTATTTGAATCCCCTCTTTCTTGATGAGTCTAGCTAAAGGTTTATCAATTTTGTTTATTTTTTCAAAGAACTAGCTCTTAGTTTCATTGATCTTTTCTATTATTTTTAAGCCTCTATTTCATGTGTTTTCATTCTGATGCTTATTATTTCCATCCTTTTACTAAATTTGGGATTTCTTGTTCTAGGCCCTTTACGTGTTTGGCTAAATTGTTTATTTGAGATTTTTTGTCTCTTGGAGTAGGCCTATATCCCTATAAACTTCTCACTTATAATAGCATATAATAATACATTTCTTTTGCTGCATCCAAAGATTTTGGAATGTTGTGTTTCTGTTTTCATTGATCTCAAAGTTTTTTTGTTTTTTTTTAAATTTCCTCTTTGATTTCTTTGTTGACCCATTCACTGGTGAGTAGCATGCTATTTAACTTCCATTTATTTTTTCCTACTTTTTTTCTTGTGATTGATTTCTAGTTTTATACAATTCTGTTTGGAAAAGGTGCTTGATATGATTCAAACTTGCCAGATTTAGCGTGTGTGTGTATGTGTGTGTTTTCTGTAGCCTACCATGTATTCTATCTAGGAGAATGTGATGTGCACACTTGAAAAGAATGTGTATTCTGTTGTTTTCATATGGAATATTTTGTGTATATCTGTTAAGTCCATCTGGTCTAATGTGTCTTTCAAAACCATGTTTTCTTACTGATTTTCTCTCTGGATGATCTATCCATTGATGTCAGTGGGGTGATAAAGTTACCTACTATTATTGCATTACTGTTGATTTTTCCCTTTATGACTATTAGTATTTGCTTTATATATTTAGGTGATCCTATGTTAAGAACATAGGTATTTACAGTTGTTATATGCCCTTGTTGTATTGATCCTTTTATCATTATGTAATACCCTACTTTGTTTCTTGCTACAGTCTTTGTTTTTAAGTCAGTTTTGTCTGATATAAAGTATTGCTATCCCAATTTTTTAAAATTTCTATTTGCGTGGAATATCTTTTCAATCTTTCACTTTCAGTCTATATCGTTAGGTCTGAAGTGAATCTCTTGTAGACAGCGTATAGATGGGTCTTGTTTATTATTCTATTTAGTCACCTTACATGTTTTGATTGGAGCTTTTAGTCCATTTACATTTAAAGTAATTATTGTTAGATATGTACTTATGGCCATTTTGTTACTTGTTTTATGTTTGTTTTTGTAGTTTTTCTCTGTTACTTTCTTTTTCTCTTGCTCTCTTCCCTTGTTATTTGATGACTGTCTTCAGTATTACGTTTACATTCTTTTTTCTTCATTTTTTTGTGTATCTGTTATAGGTTTTCATTTGTGGTTACCATGAGATTTACAGGTAACACTTTATGTATTTGCAGTTTGTTTTGAGTTGATGGTTACTTAAATTCTAACACATTCTAAAAGCACCACATTTTTTTTCGGGGCGCCTGGGTGGTTCAGTCGGTTGAGCGTCTGACTTCAGCTCAGGTCACGATCTCACGGTCCGTGAGTTTGAGCCCCGCGTCAGGCTCTGGGCTGATGGCTCAGAGCCTGGAGCCTGCTTCCGATTCTGTGTCTCCCTCTCTCTCTGCCCCTCCCCCATTCATGCTCTGTCTCTCTCTGTCTCAAAAATAAATAAACATTAAAAAAAATAAATAGGGGCGCCTGGGTGGCGCAGTCGGTTGAGCGTCCGACTTCAGCCAGGTCACGATCTCACGGTCCGTGAGTTTGAGCCCCGCATCAGGCTCTGGGCTGATGGCTCAGAGCCTGGAGCCTTTTTCTGATTCTGTGTCTCCCTCTCTCTCTGCACCTCCCCCGTTCATGCTCTGTCTCTCTCTGTCCCAAAAATAAATAAACGTTGAAAAAAAAATAAAAAATAAAAAAAAAATAAAAAAAAATAAAAGAACCACATTTTTATCTCCCCCTCCATGTTTTAGGTATTGGTATCATTGTTTACATCCTTTCGTTTTGTGTATTCCTTGACTAATTATTGTAGATAAAGTTGCTGTTACAACTTTTTTCTTTTTATTTTCATACTAGCTTTATAAATGATTCATCTACTACCTTTAGCATATGTTCACTTTTACCAGTGAAAATTTTTCTTTCATAATTTTCTTCTAATTATAGCCTTTTCTTTTCTTCTTCAAGAAGTCCCTTTAACATTTCTTATAAGGTCAGTTTACTGGTGATGAACTCCTTTAACCTTTGTTTGTTTGTGAAATTCTTTATCTTTCCTTCATTTATGAATGATAATGTTGCTAGGAAGAGTATTCATCTTTTTATTATTATTTTAGAGAGAGAGAGAGAGAGAGAGAGAGAGTACAGGAGCAGGGGTGAGAGTCAGGAGAGAGAGAGAATCTTAAACAGGCTCCACACTCAGCACAGAGCCCAATGTGGAGGT
Source organism: Leopardus geoffroyi (assembly GCF_018350155.1). Classification (NCBI taxonomy): domain Eukaryota; kingdom Metazoa; phylum Chordata; class Mammalia; order Carnivora; family Felidae; genus Leopardus; species Leopardus geoffroyi. The sequence goes on from NC_059328.1 coordinate 60,137,306, forward strand.
CGATTCCACAATCCTGGGATCATGATCTGAGCTGAAATCAAGAGTCTGATGCTCAACCAATTGAGCCACCCAGGCACCCAGAGCGAGTATTCTTGTTAATGTTTTTTTTTTTCCCTTTAAACAATCCAAATATATCAAACTTCTGGCCTTCTAATCTGCTGAAAAATCAGCCAGTATGCTTGCGGGTGTTCCTTTGTACATAACTAATTATTTATCTTGTGCTTTTAAGATTCATTGTATCTTTAATTTTTAAAATTTTATTTATTATGTGTCCTGGTGTGGCCCTCTTTGGATTCATCTTTTTTGGGGCACTCTGTGCTTTTTGGACCTGGATGCTTATTCTCTTCTCTGGTTAGGGAAGGTTTTTTGTTGTTGTTGTTATTGTTTTATTTCTTCAATTTGTCTCTCTTCTCTTTCTTCTCTAAAATGCTGTTAGTATACTTGATATAGTCATAAAGTTTCCTTAATCTATCCTCATTAACATATATATATTATGCATAATACATATATGATATATATAATATATGTTAATATATGTATATTAGTTTGTATGATTCCCACTATCCTGTATTCCAGATCACTGATTCATTCTTCTGCATCTTGTAATCTTATGGTGATTCTCTCTAGTATATATTTTTATTTCAGTCATTGTATTCTTCAGCTTTGACTGTTTTTTTTTTATATTTTCTATCTCTTTGTTGCCCAAGTCCTCACTGAGTTCATCTACCTTCCTCCAAAGTTCAGTGAGTATCTTTATGATGATTTCTTTGAACACTTTTTCAGGTAGATTGCTCATCTCCATTTTATTTAGTTCTTTTTCTGAGGCTTTGTTCTGTTCTTTTATTTGGAACATCCTCCTCTGTATCCTCATCTTGTCTGACACTCTTAATTAGTTTCCCAGAGTTAGGTATGTCAGCTATATCTCCTGGTCTTCAAGATAGTGGCCTTATGTAGAAGGCATCTCATGGGGCCTCATAGTCACCCATGGTCAACACACCCAGGCACCAAATACAGTCACCCCTGGTCACCACCCTGTATGGGCTGAGTGTGCCCTCCTTTTGTGCTGGTGGACAGGATTAGACCTTGGTGAAGCTGGCTGTGAGGCAAGGCTACAACTGTTGCAGGCTTGCTGATGGGTGGGGAAGGCCTTCTTCCCACCCAATAGCAGAAGTCACTGTGGAGGGGTACCAGCCCTGGAGGGGTGCCAGCCAAGGCTGCTCTTTGGGTGTGGCATGGCAGGAGCCTCTTTGGAAGGGTTGCTGCTAGGGTGCCTATTATGGCTAGGACAGATCCACAGAGGAATACTGGGGCAGGGTGAACAGTGTAAGAAATTTAGATGGGGAATGTCAGAAGAGGCTTCTGCCAGTGTGGGGCCAGCTAGGCTGAAAAGAGCAAAAACAATGGCATCCGCCAGCATTTCCATTCCCAAAGATGGTCCTATAGATTCCTGCCTCTCTGACACATGTTCTAAAATTAATCAATAAATCTACTTCATGTATGGCCTAGTCACTTTTCAAACTGTTACCTCTCTGCTGATTCTTGGAGTGAGTGAGATTATGCACGGGCCCTTTAAGAGCAGATTTCCAGTCTCCAATAGTCTTGTGGCTATCCCAGAGTTAAGACCCATCAGTTTTTAAAACTAGATCTTATGGAGGCTTGTCTTCCCTGTGCAGGTCCCCAGGACCAGAGGTGCCTAATGTGTGGCTGATCCCCTTGCTCCCAGGGAAGATCTCTGTACCTGTGATACCCCACTTACTTGTGGATTGCCATACCAGGGGTTTGACTTCCAAACAGACCACATCTCTGCCCTTACTACCCTTGATGTGTCTTTTTCTTTGTATTTTCAGTTGTAGAAGAGCTGTTCTCCTAGCCTTCAGGTCATTCTTAGTGTTGCTCTGTGCGTAGTTGTAGCTTCCATGTATCTGTGGAGCTGGTGAGCTCAGCAGTTTTCTACTTTGCCACCTTCAGGAACATTCTATAGATGATGAAGCAAGCCCACAACACCAAAGTGACTACCATAGTCACTGGTGTGGTACTCCTGTATATCTTTTTTTCCTAAGAAATTACTCTGAAGTGTATCACTTATTAAAATGATTGATACTTTTTTTTCTTTAGAAAGATATGGCTACTTATTAAATCATTATTTTTCCCTACACTAAAAGCCGTAAAATTTTGTGAAATGTTTTATTGTGCGTAGTGTCATTTTGTGGGGGTTGCTGCAAGGGTTGGCAATAACAAACCAAAGAAAGATTTAACCCAGTGTTTGCTTCATTGTTTTTATAATTAAGAAAAGTGAATAAGTCTTGATAAACTTTCTCAAGAGATGAGATATTTGCTTCTCTATGGGTTTATATCAGGTTTAGTCCATAGTATAAGCAATAAGAATTAGGAATGATCATAAGCTACTTTTTCCCTGAGTAATATTTCTACTTTTATGTTTATTTATAGAGATTTTTAATAGATATTTTCTACATCTTATCTTTGCATACTAACATGAAAAAAGTAAGCAAATTGACATTAATTTTGTGTCTGATGTGATAACAGATAACATTTGCTGAGCTATTCCTTGTTCCAGACATTTATTGCTTCACAATATATGCACATTTCATCCTCAGAACAACTCCATGAAATAGATACTTTTGGTACTCCCACTTTACAGTTGTGGAATCTGGGAGACACAAAGGTCAAACAATTTCCCCAAAGTAGTTAATGGCCAGTAAATGTGAAGTTGTTATTTGAACCCAAGCCATCTGTCTTTCAAGTCCATATTCTTACTATAAGAGCTATATATGCATATAAGGCTATATGAGTCTGCCTTTAGAGGTCATACATGGGGCCAAGTGACTTCACCTCCATTCTGTCATTTGGGCATCATAGTAATAAACGTTACAAGATGCTCTCCATTTCCAAAGTCTGAAATTTCTATACTGTGAAATCAAAGAGAAAAAAAGGCAACTGTGGTATACTTCACTGATGTACCAAGTAGCCTAACACCATAGGCTTTTGGTCATTTTTTCCAAGTTTGTGATCATTCCAGAATACTCATGGACAAAATTTAGAGCTAAGTACTCTGAGTGATATAAAAGCGAATTAGAGACTGCCACTGCCTCAAAGGAGCCTGTATTAATATGTCTGGTATTATGTGTTGAGAATCTCCATAGCGTTGTACAAACTGATTTTAACAGCTAACAGGAACTAGTTTCAATTTTCCCAGAACCCCAACCCAGTGGTAATGATTCTGATGTGTAATTATGGCCTGGTTATTGGGATTTGTCTGCTTGCTGATGGAGTTTGAGGATGCTGACTTCCCTCTTTCTGAGTATCATTTATGTCTCTGTTTCTTATTGACATTCTGTAAACCGGCTCAGTTGAAATCTGTTCAACAAAAATGTATTGAATGTAAAGTGACTTAATATTCAGTTTCTGGAGTCAATTCTTGGCTTCATCATTTCTGGCTGTGTGGCTCTGAGGCAATTATTAACATCTTTGACCCTAGTTTCCTCATCTCTAAATAATAACAATAACAATAATAATGACAACAACAATAAAAATATTTGGTCTTTTCTATGCTCCAGGATTATAAGGAAAAAATGAGAAAATCAATAACCTAAATCACAAAATCAACAATTGTGTCAATATCCATGAGACTATATAGAAATGAAAAGGATACAGATTCATACATAAAAGCTTTCTGTTTCTCTGTCTGGGATTTTGTATTGGAGGTGTCATATCTGGCACAATACAGGATGTGGTAAGACTGAAATCAGACAGGAGTACAAAGAAGAACTGAGATAATGCTGGAATCCAAGAGGCATAGATGTAGGGAAAAACCTTGGACAAGTGTGGTTTGATTAAGGAACTTGTCAGAAACGGAGCCAGGAACAGAAGTGGAGTTACCTCGGAAAGCAGGTGAGATGACTGAAAACTGCACCTAGGGAAGCAATCATTGGAGCCATTTAATTATGAAGATTGACATCTCTTGCCTCAGGCTGCTTTTAATGAGCCTGGAATCTGGGGTGTCTGTGACTCCTTTGGCAGCAGTGCCATTCAGGTTCTGCCCAGCACCTAACAAGAGAAGCAACATCTCTAAACTCCTGGGTCCATTGTAGTGGCAGAAAGTCACACAATCACAGAAAATTCTCTCATTTTTTTTCACACCAGAGCACCAATTTCTATCTCGTTGGGCTACATTTTATTCTAAAAGTTTCAAATGTTTCAAAAATTTTAATGTGCAGCTTAGAGAGGAAAAATTATCTGTGTGCCGTCCCTTTATTGAGATATATACTCTCGTCAAATCAAGTTTAATCCACACATTGATTATCATAGAGGAGAAAGGTAAATTTCTACTTTTTCTTGATGAAACTAAGAAATAAATTGCTGAAACATATATCGAGGTCATGATAGTCCATGTATCCTTCAGTAGCTTTGGTTGCACTTTATGGAAACAGAATCAGAATCTTATTTAACCCAAGGAAGATAAAAGTTTCTACTGTTCCTTAAATGAAGAGGATATCAATTTTAGACTAGGCATCGGGCTGTCTCTTTTTTTAAAGAAAGAAGATGTAACATATGTCAGAGCATAGTTGTGCGTGTGTGTGTGTGTGTGTGTGTGTGTGTGTGTGTGTTGAGGGCTGTGGGAGTATAAGGGAGAGTTCTAGAGTCCTCTCAATTGTAATTAGTAGTAAACTCCAACGGACCAACGTTTATATACCACTCTCACTGTTCCTGAAGACTATTCTGTATTACCTAATTCAATGAGCTTCCTTCAAGGCCATAGCTTCATCAAAAATTCAAGGAAAAATTTAATGCAGTGGCTGGATTGCTGTACATATTAGAAGTGATTAGCTGCATTCATGAATCTATAATCACACCTGCAAATGACGAAGGAATCTATAGAAATAGGAAGCATTTCTAAAGCCATGAATATGCATTCAGTGTACGTTGCCAGAAATATCATAATAAAAATAGTTTGTAAGTATCCAGGATCCAGCAATACTGCTTTTATTTTCCAGATGTCAAAACTCAGCCATTTTGACTAAAACAGATAATACACATGAAGTTCAATATTTAGAAGTCACTGTTCGTGGTGCTCATTTCAGAAAAGGCAGCTTTATGTGTGTTGGAAAAACATAGCTATTTCTGAGAAGTGATGTCAGAGGTACCAGGAAATAGTTCAGGACATTCCTTCCTCCTCCCTCCGCACAAAATGAATGTTTGTTTCTATGTCGGATGGTGCCTGGACTTTTTCATTTCTTTATTTTTTTTTACATTTATTTATTTTTGAGAGATAGAGAGAGGCAGAACACAAGTCGGGGAGGAGCAGAGAGAGAATGAGACACAGAATACAAAGCGGGCTCCAGGCTCTGAGCTATCAGCCCAGAGCCTCATGCAGGGCTCGAACTCACAAACCATGAGACCATGAACTGAGCCGAAGTTGGCTGCTTAACTGACTGAGCCGCCCAGGTGCCCATGGATTTTTTCTTTTTAAAATTTTACTTTTCATTTACTAATCTTTGTTCTTAAGTATTATTGAAAAAGATAGAAGAAAACAATCTTACAAATTTAAAAAAAACAAACGTGCCCTCTGTCTTTTAGCCCTAAAAAGATCTTTTAAGGGACATTTTCAACAATGAGTATTAGAGAGACCATGAGGTCTTTGTAGTGCTGGTGACAGGGGTTAAATATAAATTAGAATATTTTGATTCAGTTCAGCTAAATGTATTATGGATACCTGAACACAAACAGCACTTTCTGATTCTCAAATCCTCCATTCGTAAGATTGCTTTTGCCTCTTCATTATTTCATTAATAATTATAAGTGTATGAAAATAAAGCTTATTCAGAAACAACCAAGAGCTTCTGACTTCAGAGATGTTGGTAAGTTAATTTTCTTTCCTTCTAATCACACCATTTTTTTCTTCTCCAGATTGGGAGCTTAAGTTACCACTTTCTTTGTGGATCATACATCGATGCCATTGATACTCACTAGTGTTACAAACCTCTAAGGTTGAGAGGGGAAGAAATGGCACATTCTTAGATACATGCAGTTTTGTGAAACACTGATTAACCCAATAAATATGTGCCAACGGGGTGGACCCTTTGGAAATGAATGTTTCATTAAAATCCATACTTTGTATTCTAATAGATCACTTTGCTATCTAGAGAAGACATACTAATTAAAACACGGACCGGTTCTTCCCTTTAACAAGTTAGGTGTCTTTTTTGAAAAATACATTTTCTGTGGGCAAACCTTTACATTATTTTACCTAATTTAATTAGGAGAGAAATTGAGTGGTAATGGATTGTGTTACTAACAATGTGACTATTAAGATATTTGTTTTTTCCTGGAATCATGATGTCATAGAACATGAGAATGAGAAATAACTTTAATTAAATAAATATTTTTTAAGATCTGCTCGAGGCCAGTTGCTGGATTAGAGGCTAACTTTTCACTGATGAAGCTGAGGAGTCTATATGCTTTTAGATTTCAGAATCCAGAGAGGGAAACCAAAAAATAACCAGGCAGTACATAACATAATGTGATGCCTAATATTAAAAAGAAACGAAAGGTACTATGATGATGTATAATGGGGACACTTGAACCAGGCTTGTGCGTAGATAGTATTAAGAAATGATTTCCCAGAGAAAATTGCTTTAAGTTGAGAGCTGTGGAATAAACAGAAAATAGCAACAAAAAGAGAGTTAGGATAGATGTTCTATAGTAAAGAAATACAATAGACAACTCCTGAAATTGTGAGAAATAATGCGGAGGGAAACTCAAATGAATTCTCTGGTGAGGAGGCAGAATCAGAGTGGAGTCTGAAGGAAAAAAAAAGAATAAGAACCATATAATACATATCTTTGTAAGCCATATCAAAAGTTTAGACCTCATTTTTAGACTAATGGAGAGCATTGTAGGATTTTAATCCAAAGCTAGGTGTGTTGTCACAGCTACTTGAAGCCAAAGCTAAGACTCCTATCTATAATTTAGAGTTTAGCAGTCAATACTCAGTAGCAAAAGAATTTTTCTTTCACTATTACTCTCTTTTCTTCTCTCTCATCCTTTTCCTTCTGTGTTGTTCCTTTTGTCTTTTGGTCTCTCCTTATCATGTTTCTCATACAGAATTGTTGGCAGCTTCCTAATATATAAGTTAAAACAATGGATGATATATATGGTGAATCATTGATCCAGATCATGATACACATTACTGGAATGACAAATGCAAAACTCTCAATGGCTAAAACTGAACCTAACCAAATACATTAATGAGTAAAAAGTGATTAAGGTATTAAATTTGTCCAATCTTTCTAAATTTAACATGCAAAAATTTGAGTTGGTATAAATAATGGTCACAAACTAAAACTCACAGTGACAATGTAACAGCTAATTTTGGATAGGGATGAAGTGATAAATCAAATCTTAATTATGATTTACATAGAGAAAAATAAATCCCAATTAAATATATTTTGGTAAAATAAAAAAAAATGGAAGTTGTTTAATAGTACTTAATAAGAAATTGATCAAGCAGTTAAGTTGACTCAATGAGTTCTCTACTGAAAGACTCAATAAAATTCATCACTCTCTAGAAAGTTCTAAATAGTTTGCAAATCTGCTTCCAGATAAAATGGGTCTAGATTTATCTTGCAGTCTGAAACAAAAATAGACAAAATACATGAAACAATATTTTTTAAGAAACTAGACATAAGGCAATGAATGACAGTAATCAATGAGAAATGGAAAATAAATTAGATAAACACAGTGATGGCTGCTATGAGATAGTTTCCAGGATATGGACTAGAAAAGAACCCACGCAGAGTCCAAACTTGAGTCAAAGAGATGGAACTGAGAGTCTGCAGAGATAAAGGTAGCTAGAGTTTGAAGAGCAGCAGAAAAGAGACAGCTTCTTAGAAAAAGAACTTGGAATATAGGAAAAAGATCCCTCTCAGGTAGTCCACTGAGTGCTGAACTACATGTGTATGTAAAGAAACTACGAGTCCAGGAGAAGAAACACATAAAAGAATTATAGGTAGTAGTACCTAGTGCTAACACAGACTTTGGAATACTGCCTGTTTTGACAAACATAAAGGAAAATTTCATGACTCATAAGATACTGGGAGATATATATATATATATATGTGTATATATATATATATATATATATATCCCAACTTTGTAGGTAGATATCTATCTATATCTATATATAGCATATATAGATACAGATATATATATATATATATATATATATATATATATAAACATATTTTAATCCTACCTTAGTAGGTAGAGACCTACCTTATTAGGTACAGAATAATTAAACTAAAAAAACAGTACTCTAGTTCCTAGCAAGTCCTAAAAGCAAGCGCCAGAAGAATGAAACTATCTAAAAGAATCTTAAAACTATGTTTCAGAACAAACTTCAAGAATACTTATAAAAATATTCAATGCAATTTAAAATGCATGTATGCCATCCAATAAAAATATTACCAAACATTTAAGAAGCAGGAAAATATCAACCACAATGTGGAGGAAGTCATTCAATTTAAAGTACTTCAGAACTAATACAAATACTACCATTAGAAGACAAGAGCATTAAAACAGTTATTATAACTACATTTTATATGCTAAGGAACTTAAGTGCATATGTGGAAGGTATAAACGAACCAAAAATCAGTCTTTTGGAGATAAAATTAGAAATCAATAATGGAAGTATCTCTATAAATTCTGTATTTAGAAACTAACATACTGCTAAATAGCCAACAAAAAAAATTAAAAGGGAAATCAGAAAATATTTTGAACATAATTAAAATTAAAGTTACATATAAAATGTTTGATACAGCTAAGGAAGTTCATAGAGGAAATTTTATATCATTAAATACCTGTTTTAGGGGTAAATAATTGATGATATCAATGACACCAAAAAACAAAAAAAACACGACATCAAAATTACAAAATGTAAAGCAAACCTATGGGAAGTAGAAACAAGGAGTAATGATCATAATGCCTTAAATTAAACATAATGAAAAGATAAACTAACAAATATGAAACCAAAACCTACTTTGTTGAAAAGAGCAGTGAAGACGATTAACCTCTCACCAAACCAACAAGGAACAATGGAAGGGAAAAGAAGCAAGAAACCAGTATCATGAATGGGAGTGGTAAGATGGTTATAAACTCTACAGGTATTAAATGGATACACGGTAACATCATGAACAACTTAATTCAGATAAATTTGTCAACATGAATAAAATGAACAAACTTCATGAAAGACCCAACCCACCAAAGTTTACTCAAGAAGAAGTAGATACCATAATATTTGTAAATCTATCAGAGACAATGAAACTAGAGTTAAAAAAGAGTTCTACAAAGAAAAATTCTGTTATAAATTACTTTATTTGTTAACTTAGGGAAGAAATAATATCAATTTTACACGAACTCTGGCAGGAATTTGAAGAAAAAGGGGATGTTTTCATAGTATAAACAGTCAGAATTACCCTGATAAATAATCTCACAAAGACATTACAAGAAAATAAAATTATAGGTCAAAATCCCACATGAACATAGATGTAAAATTTTAAAGATAAGTTTTCAAAACAAATCCAAAATGTGAAAAAAAAAAAAGGATATGACATCATGGCTAGGAATACATTTATTCCAAGAATGCAAGGTTGATTTAGCTCTCAAAAGTCAAATGATGAGAAGTGCACTTCGTAATGGTGTCACGAGAAGCTTCATGGACCTGATCACTAGTGAAACAATCACAACTGATGAAAGTCATAATAAACAAAAATTTAAAACCATTTAAACTAGAATAAAAAGACAAAATACTTAAGGATATACCTAATAAAATATTCATAAGATCTCTATGAAAAAAATGTGAAACTCTAATGAAAGAAATCTAAGAAGAGCTAAGTAAATGAAAATATATTCCATGATTATGGACAGGAAGATTCAATGTTATTAAGACTTAAATTCTTCCTATATTGATCTATAGATTTAGTGTAATACAAATAAAAATTTCAGCAAGTTATTTGCTAGATATAGTGGAATTGATTCTAAAATTTATATAAGAGGCAAAAGACCCATAGTAGTTAATACGATATCAAAGAAGAACAAGGTTGAGGTACTGACACTACCCAACTTCAAGACTTATTATAAAGATACACTAATCAAGACAGTATGATATTGACAAAGAAATAGAAAAATAGAACAAGGGAACAGAATACAGAGCCAGAAATAGACCCACACAAATTATAGTTGACTGTATTTTGACAAAAGAACAACAATCATTCAATGGAGAAAGAGAGAGTTCCCAACAAGTGGTGTTGGAGCATCCACATGCAAAAAAGAAAAAAAAAAAAGAACCTAGACACAGGGCCTTCCATTCTTCAAAAAAATTAACTTGAAGTGAGTCATAGACCTACACGTAAAAAAGCAAAGCTACAAAACTCCTAGAAGATAACATAGGAGAAAATCATGTTTGGCAATGACCTTTTGGATACAGGATGTGTGACCCATACACAAGCCAAATAAATAAATAAATAAATAAATAAATAAATAAAGCAACAAAACTGCCTGTGAGAAGTTCCAGATATTAGATTTAACAGAACATATTTTAAAAGAGCTATTATATAAAAAGTCATTATAAACATATTTTAAAAACTAAAGGAAACCATGCTTAAAGAAGGTATGATGACATCATCTCATCAAATGGAGAATATCGATGAAAAGAAACAATTTGAAAGATTCAAATGGAAATTCTGCAGTTGAAAAGTACATGAACATTAAATAAAAATCTCACTAGAGGGACTCAGCTGTAGATCTTAATTGGATAATACAATTAGTGTACTTGTAGCTAGAGATTATAGAACCTAACGAATAGAGAAACTAAAATAATGAAAAAAAAGAGTAGAACTCATTGAAAAGTGGTATGCCATTAAGTATAACAATATATGCACAGTAGGAAGACCAAAGGAGATCATAGAAAGAAGAAAAAAATATAAGAAATAATGGCTGAAAACCTTCAAATTTTATGAAAAACATTCACCTATACTTCCAAGAATCTCAATAAACTCCAAGTAGGATAAAAGGAATGAGATTAATACTGAGACACATTGGAGTAAAAATACCAAAACTCATTTATTATAAGCTCTATTTTTTAGTGAATTCCTTAGGCCTATTTATTCTTTTTTTTTTTTTTTTTGAAAAAATTTTTTTTTCTACATTTATTTATTTTTGGGACAGAGAGAGACAGAGCATGAACGGGGGAGGGGCAGAGAGAGAGGGAGACACAGAATCAGAAACAGGCTCCAGGCTCTGAGCCATCAGCCCAGAGCCTGACGCGGGGCTCGAACTCACGGACCGCGAGATCGTGACCTGGCTGAAGTCGGAGGCTTAACCGACTGCGCCACCCAGGCGCCCCATAGGCCTATTTATTCTTATGTATAGATTATGCAAGGTTACAGGACACATGATTTATAAACAAGATTATACACAGATTGACTTACAAAAATCAATTGTATGTCTGCATAAAAGAAATAAACAATTCAAAGATTAAATTAAGAAATCAATGCATTTATAATAGCATTAGAACTAGTAAAATACTTTGGAATAAATTTAAAGAAGTATAAAACTTACACTTAGAAAAAACACAAAACACTGTTGGAATATATTCTAAAATTTATAGGGAAAGTTAGAGAAATTTGGTTAGGCAAAACAGCTTTATAAAATAATAGCACATTGGGAGAAATGAAAGTACATGATTTAGACTTTTTTTTTTTTTTAAGTTTATTATACTTTGAGAGGTGGGTAAGGGGTAGAGAGTAGGAGAGAGAGAATCCCAAGCATGCTCTGCACCATCAGCACAGAGCCTTATGCAAGGTTCAAATTCACGAACTGTGAGATCATAATCTGAGCCAAGATCAAGAGTCGGATGCTTAAACCAACTGCACAACTCAGGCATCCCCAGACTTATTTTAAATGATGACATATTAAGTGTTGGTGAAAATGTAGAGGAATTGTAACTTCCATGCACTGCTGGTGACAATGAAAATGACACTACCACTTTAGAAAAAAAAAAATAGAGCAGATTCTTTAAACTGAAATGTATTGAAACCAGATGATCCAGCCATTTCACTCCTAAGTATTTACCCAAGAGAAATGCAAGCATATGTCCACACCAAGGCTTGTTCATTAATATTCACAGCAACTTTATTCGTAGTGGCCAAAACTGATGATAATTTCAAAGTCCAGGAAAAGGGAATGGACAAATAAACCATAGTAAATTTATACAATGGACTTTCACTCCACACTAAAACGAATAAACTATTGATGTATGTAACAGCATGCATGTATCTCAAAATATTTTTATGTAAAATGAGTACAAACATAGGAGTACAATTTTATGATATTATTTATGTAAAATTTGAGGAAATTCAAATTTATTGAGAATGACATAATAGATCAGAGTTACCATGCCTTGAGAAGAGGGTGAGGGCAGAAATGTACTTTCTGGAGATTAGGATTATAAAGAGGCATAGAAATGTTGAGGATGATGTATTTATGTATGTGTTCATGTATTTATTACTGAGATGGTTTCACAGATATATACGTATGTCAAACTTACCAAACTGCATGCATTAAATATGTGCAGTTTATTGTATATCACCTACACCTTAATGTAGTTGTTTAAAAAGCATTTGCTTTTAAAACTTTCTCACAGATAAAAACAAATCAAATATGATCATTGTAAAATGGGCAGTTTTGCATATATAGAGTCATTTTTTTTTTAATTTTTTTTTCAACGTTTATTTATTTTTGGGACAGAGAGAGACAGAGCATGAACGGGGGAGGGGCAGAGAGAGAGGGAGACACAGAATCGGAAACAGGCTCCAGGCTCTGAGCCATCAGCCCAGAGCCTGACGCGGGGCTCGAACTCACGGACTGCGAGATCGTGACCTGGCTGAAGTCGGATGCTTAACCGACTGCGCCACCCAGGCGCCCCTATACTGAGTCATTTCTTAAGGAGAGGAGTGACATGATCAGAATAACACTTTAGATAAAGGGATTTTTTTGTTTGTTTTATTTTAGGAAAGACTAGTTATAGAGAGATCACTTTAAAGCCTCTTGCACTAAATTCAGGTGAGAAATGATGGTGCCTTGAACTAGAGATGTTTTCAGGGGTTTAGAGAGATGTGGATGTTATCCAGAAATTTTTAATAATTTTTTTTCAACGTTTATTTATTTTTGGGACAGAGAGAGACAGAGCATGAACGGGGGAGGGGCAGAGAGAGAGGGAGACACAGAATCGGAAACAGGCTCCAGGCTCTGAGCCATCAGCCCAGAGCCCGACGCGGGGCTCGAACTCACGGACCGGGAGATCGTGACCTGGCTGAAGTCGGACGCTTAACCGACTGCGCCACCCAGGCGCCCCTGGTATCCAGAAATTTTTAGAGGGCTAAATTAGATAATAGTGGAGACTGATGGGTGGGTAATGGACATAAAAGATTCAAAGAACTTCCAGAATTCTCATTTGGGAAACTCAGCAGGTGGCAGTATGCATTAAATACATTGTTGCTTTCATAGAAAAGCATTGTTCTCTTTTAGTCAAGGAAATGGAGAGAAGTTAGAGGATCGATGTGATATTGTGTGAGAGTATATGGCATTTACATAAGTAGAAAGTTTGAAACAAAGGATGATAGATAACTATAGATGTTCATAGCCTGAATTATGAAAAGATAACAAAACTAGGAGGCATGTAAAATTTGTTTACCAGAAGATTTCCCCAACAATCATTCCATAAATCCCCAGTAGTGCTTATAGGTACAGAGTCACAGAGTTGGTTGTCTATATATTGTACATCATCTAATACATATCTTACCAAGTATAGGTATCTACTCTACAGTATCCCCAGTAAGTGATTATTATGCTTCTGTTTGAAAATATACAGTAACAGGAACAACTTCCCTGGGAACAGCAATTTGTCTCAAACTGCTCCTAAAATTATCGAAAGATCCACTTTTATTGTTGTTGTTTTTAATTTGAGAGAGAGAGAGAGAGAGAGAGAGAGAGAGAGAGAACACACTAGTGGGGGACAGGAGCAGAGGGAAAGAGAGAGAATCCCAAGCAGGCTTCATGCCCAGCATGGAGCCTTACAAGGGACTCAATCCCACAACCATTTGGTTCATGACCTGAGCCAAAATCTAGGGTTAGATGCTCAACTGACTGAGCCACCCAAGCTCTCCAGTCCATTTCATATATTAATTTTGTATACAAATATGCCACCTCATTAACTCAATTAGGATATTGCAGGTCTATTATGTTGAAATACTACATGGAGCACTATAATTAGATAGAATAAAGAATAAGAAGTTGTACATACCCTTGACTGACGCAAAAACTACTGAATTCCTTACTTATTCTTCTTTGCCCATCAGCATAAAATTTAAGGTATATTTATTGTATATATTATCTCTTCAAATATTTTTAAAAATTTTTAATGTTTAATTTTGAGAGAGAAAGAGAGACAGAGTGCAAGTGGGGGAGTGGCAGAGAGAGAGAGAGAGAGGGAGACAGTGAATCTGAAGCAAGTTCCAGGTATTTCCCGACACGGGGCTCGAACTCACAAACTGTGAGATCATGACCTGAGCTGAAGTCGGATGCTCAACTGACTGAACCTCCCAGGCGCCCCTTTCTTCGAATATTTTATAGCAATGCTCAAATTCTTAAACTAAAAATTTCAACTTTTCTTGAAACACCATGTCTTGAATTCAACCTAATATTTATTATATGGATATGCTTCAGTTTATTAATGTTCTCCTAAAGTGTCACAAAGATCTGATTACCAATGCAAACAGGACTTGCAAATATTAATGCAATCTAACATGGCTTCAGATGATGTGGCCAGCACAATCATTGTGTCACATTTGACCCTTAAACAAATGAACATGGAGTGATGAAAAAGCAATTCCTTTATTATTTAGTGATCTTACAGTCAGCAGAATCCACTCAATTTTTAGCTTATTATGTAAAGATATATAGATAAGTCATTGAATTATGGGAACCCTGAAGAAACAAACATTAGGCTGAGCTTCCTGGGATGACTTTTAATAAATGTAGCACAAGCCCTCCAATGACTGCTACCATTACCACAATTAAGAAGCTGTACCTCAGGAGGCTACCACAGAACTGTCACAGCTACTAGTGACAGAAATACACCACTTCTGCCACAGTTCAGATACTACTAAATGAGGAGCTGTTCTACCAGGCGCCAAATTTAGAATATGTTTTCACTGGTATAATCAGCATGAGAAAAATGGATAGCTCTGGTAGCTTCGTTTGGCATGTAAGAAGCTGGTTATCACCCCTCTATCCTAACAACAAGTAGAAAGATGAACAAACTAGGAAATCAACAACTCTTCATAGCTCCTTCAGAGAATTGAGGTCCCAGGGTAAACCACTGACCCCTCCTTCCCCCCCCCCCCAAATGAAGAGACCAATAGGTGAATATAGAGAACCAAATTACCAGACAAATCTCCAAATTAGTGTCTGACACCATACTACAGATCCAGGAATCTCAGAGGATAACAAACAGAAAGACCCAAAAGCTACAGGTATACATATCATTTTCTAACTGCAAAAAATCAAAGATGAAAAAATTCTGAATGAAGTCAGAGGAAAAAGATACCTATAGAGAAGCAGAGACAACTATATCTAACTTCACAGAATCCATGTGTGATGGTTAATGTTATGTGTCAACTTGGCCAGGATCATGTGGTGCCCTGGTATTTGGCTAAACGTTATTTTGTGTGAGTCTGTGAGAGTGTTTCTGGTTGAAATTAGCATTTGAATGGGTAAACTCAGTAAAGCCCTTTGCTCCTCCCAATGTGGATTGGCATCATCCAATTTACTGAGGGTCTCAGTAGCCAAAAAAAAAAAAAAAAGAGAGAGAGAGAGAGAGAGAGAGAGAGAGAGACAGGTGGAGGAAGAATTTGGCCTGCTTAATCTGGAACATTGATCTTGTCTTGCCCTCTGCACTCCTGGTACTCAGACTTTCAAAGACTGGAATCCAAATCACCATCTCCCCTGGTTCTTGACTGAATTATACCACCAGGTTTCCTGGGTTCCTAGCTTGCAGTTGCCAGAGCATGAGACTTTTCAGTCACTATAATTGTGTGAGCCAATTCTTTATAAGCCTCCTATATGTATATATGATACTCTTATGTAATATGTATAGATATATACCCTATTGGTTCTGTTTCCCTAGAGAACTTTGACTATGCACCATTCATTTGGTGTTAGAAATTGAGAACTTTGGGGTGCCTGGGTGGCTCAGTCGGTTAAGCACCAGACTTCAGCTCACATCATGATCTCATGGTTCCTGGGTTTGAGTTCCGCATCTGGCTCTGTGTTGACAGCCCAGATCCTGGAACCTTCTTTGGACTCAGTGTTTCCTTTTCTCTCTACCCTCCCCTGCTTGTGCTCTGCATCTCTCTCTCTCTCTCTCTCTCTCTCACTCTCTCTCACACACACACACACACACACAAATAAACATAAAAAAAAAAAGACAGTGAAGTGAAATATTTAAACTATTGAGAGAAAAAAATCTCACCAACCTAGAATACTGTTCTCTGTAAAATTACTCTTCAAAAGTGAAAGAGAAATGAGTTTTTTATACAAATAAAAATTAAGGGAATTTGTTGCCAGCTACCAGGCCTTGCCAGAAATGTTAAAAGATGTCCTCAAAGAGAAAGAAAATTCAGCAATTTGGATCTACATATGAAAGGAGAGCATCAGAGAAGGATTAACTAAAGATAAAGTAAAACTTATTTTTCATATTCTTTTTTAATTTTTTTTTTCAACGTTTATTTATTTTTGGGACAGAGAGAGACAGAGCATGAACGGGGGAGGGGCAGAGAGAGAGGGAGACACAGAATCGGAAACAGGCTCCAGGCTCTGAGCCATCAGCCCAGAGCCTGACGCGGGGCTCGAACTCACGGACCGCGAGATCGTGACCTGGCTGAAGTCGGACGCTTAACCGACTGCGCCACCCAGGCGCCCTTTATTTTTCATATTCTTAATTGATCTGACAGGTAACAGTTTATTCAAAACAATAACAATAACAATGTATTACATTATGTATACTTTTTATAAGTGAAACGAGTGATAGTAATGTTACAAGAGACAGGAGGAAGGGATTAGGATTATTTCTTATTATAAAGCACTCACACTACCTGTGAAGTAATATAGTGTTCTATGAAAGTGGCCTTGGATTCACTGCAGATGTATATTTACATATATTTACAGCAGGAAATGTATATTACAGACTCTTATGCAACTAAAAGTAAAAAAAAGAGAAACATGACTCATATGTTAAGCAAGAAATGGAATCATATAAAATTCTTAAAACCACAAAAGGCAGAAAAGGAATGGAACACGTAATAAGAACAAAGAATAAGGGCAATACATAAAACATAGTAATAAATACGATAGACATAGTGCAACTACATCAATAGTCACTTTGAATGTCAGTGGTCTAAGTACATAAAGTAGAAGATAGAGATTGTCAAGGTGGATCAAAACACAAGACCCAGCTATAGGTTGTCTACAAGAAACCCATTTGGAATATAAAGACACATAAATTAAAAGTAAATGGATGGAGGGAAATATACCATGCTAACTCTAATCAAAAGAAAGCATGGGTAGCTATATTAATTTTAGACAGAGAAGACTTCATGACATGGAAGATTATCTGAATAATCAGGGGCATTATATAATGAATAAGGGGTCAATTCACCAAAACATAATCCTTAATGTATATGCACCTAATAACAGAGGACCAAAGTACATGACACAAAATCTGATAGAATTGCAAGAAGAAAGAGATACATCTACTATTACATTTGGATTCTGTAAAACATCTCTATCAGAAATGGACAGCTAGCTGGCAGGAAATCAGTAAGGACAGAGTTGATCTCAATGTCACTATCATTCAAATGAATAAAATGGACATCTATAGATTACTTTATCCAAAACCAGTAGAATACATATTCTTCCCAAGTTCACATGAAATATTCAGCAAGATAGATCATATATGGGACCATGAAACACATCCTAACAAATTTAAAGGAATAGAAATTACATAATGTATGCTCTCAGCCCACATTGGTATTAAATTAGAAACCAATAATAGGAAGATAACTGGAAAACTCCAAAAATATTTGGAGACTAAACAACACACTTCTGAATAACATATGGGTCAAAGGATGAGTATTAAAAGAAATTTAAAAATATTTTGAACCAAATGAAAATGAAAACATAATTTATAAAAATTTGTGGGATTCAATGAAAACAGAGATAGAGAGAATTTTTATCATCGAATGCAAATATAAAAAAACAGTATCTAAAATCAGTCATCAAAGCTTCTACTTAGAAACCTAGAAAACAATGAGCAAACTAAATCCAAAGTAAGCAGCAGAAAAGAAATATTAAAAAATAGAGCAGAAATCAATGAAGTTGGAAACAGAAAATCATTAAAACCAAAAGCTGAGTCTTTGATCAATAAAAATCAATAAAACTCTAGGCTAACTAAGGAAAAAAGAGAGAAGACACAAATGACTAATATCAGAAATAAAAGGAGGTCACTACAGACACCATGTACTCTAAAAGGATAATAAAGGAATACTCTGAATAGCTCTATGCTACCAAATTTGATAACCTAGATGAAATGGACCAATTCCTTGAAAGACATAATCTACCAGAACTCACACAAGAAGTAGACATTCTAAATAGGCCTATATCTATTAGTGAAATTGAATCAGTAAATAATAACCTTCCCAAATAGAAAGTACAAAGTTTCGCTAGTGAGTTCTACCAAGCATTTAAGGAAAAAATAATAGCAGTTCTGTAGAAGCTCTTGAAAAAGACACAAGCAGAGGGAACATTCCCTAACTCATCTGCAAGGCCAAAATTACCCTACTATCAAAAACCAAGACATTAAAAGAAAATAAAACTACAGACCAATAACTCTCATGAACATAGATATAAAAATTCACAACAAAATAGTAGCCAATCTAAGGAGCAATGTGTAAAGAGAATTGTACACCAAGACCAAGTGAGTTTATCACAGGTGTATAAGGCTGGTTCAACATTCCAATATCAATGAACTCAATCCATCACATAGACAGGCTAAAGAAAAAAACAATCACATGATTATATTAGTCTATGCAGAAAATAATCATTTGACAAAATCCGCACCCATTCATGACAAAATGTCTCAATGAAATAAGAATAAAAGGGTTTTCCTCATCTTGAAAAAGAATATCTACAAAAACCTATAGCTAACTTTAGCTTATTGGTGAGAAACTTGAGGCTTCCTATTTACAACAGGAATAAGGCAAAGATATCCTCTCTGAATACAGCTTTACAACAGGGAAGTGGAAGTAGTAGCTAATGCAATGATACAAAAATAAAAAGAGAAATAAGAGGAAAAGAATTTTAAAAAGAAATCCAAAAATACCTTGAGAAAAATGAAAATTGAAACACAATGTTTCGAAATCTTTGGAAC
Source organism: Leopardus geoffroyi (assembly GCF_018350155.1). Taxonomy (NCBI): domain Eukaryota; kingdom Metazoa; phylum Chordata; class Mammalia; order Carnivora; family Felidae; genus Leopardus; species Leopardus geoffroyi. The sequence goes on from NC_059328.1 coordinate 60,156,867, forward strand.
ACAACAGAAGTTGGAAGAGGAAAATTTATACTGATATAGGCCTATGTCAAGAAATAATAAAAATCTCAAAAAATCTAATTTTACGCCTAAAGGAACTAGAAAAAAAGAGCAAATGAAGTCCAAAGTTAGTAGAAAGAAGAAAATAAATATCAGAGTGGAAATACATGATGTGGAGCCTAAATACACCCTAATACACTAAATAGATTTTGAATTTTATGAAACAGTTTTCCTGAATCTATTGAGATGATCATGATTATTATGCTTCCTTTTGTTAATGTGCTGTATCATGGTGATTGATTTGTAGATGTTGAACCATATTTGCATCAAGTTAGTAGAAGTAGAATGAAGTCTACTTCACTGAATGAAGAAGTAGTAGAATGAAGTCCAAAGTTAGTAAAAAGAAGAAAATAGGGGCGCCTGGGTGGCGCAGTCGGTTAAGCGTCCGACTTCAGCCAGGTCACGATCTCGCGGTCCGTGAGTTCGAGCCCCGCGTCAGGCTCTGGGCTGATGGCTCAGAGCCTGGAGCCTGTTTCCGATTCTGTGTCTCCCTCTCTCTCTGCCCCTCCTCCGTTCATGCTCTGTCTCTCTCTGTCCCAAAAATAAATAAACGTTGAAAAAAAAAATTAAAAAAAAAAGAAGAAAATAAAGATCAGAGTGGAAATAAATGATATGGAACCTAAATACACAATAGAAAAGAGCAAGGAAACTAGAGCTGGTTCTTTGAACAGATAAACAAAATTGACAATCCTTTAGCCAGACTAAGAAAAAAAGAGAGAACTTAAATAAAATCAGAAATGAAAGAGAAGTTACAACTAACACCAAAGAAGTAGAATGGATCATAAAAGACTGCTATGAACAATTACATGCTCACAAATTGAACAATCTAAAGAAATGGATAAATTCCTAGTAACGTAAAATCTTCCAAGACTGTACCATGAAGTAATAGAAAATTTGAATAGTTTGATTACTAGTAAGGAGATTGAATCAATAATAACAAAAATCCCAACAAACAAATGCTCAGGGCCAGATAGCTTCACTGATGAAATCTACCAAATGTTCAAAGAATATTTAATACCAGTCCTGCTCTAAGTGTTCCAAAAATTGAAGAGGAAGAAATGCTTTCAAACTCTTCTTTTAGGCCAGCATTCCTCTGATAACTAATGCACATATGGATATCACACACACACACACACACACACACACACACACAAATCAGACTAGTATCCATGAACATAGATAGATGCAGAAATCCTCAACAAAATATTAGCAAACCAAATTCACCATTACATTAAAAGAATAGTAGTACACTGTGACCAAGTGAGATAAGTGAGATTTATTCCAAGGATTCAAGTATGGTTCAACATCTACAAATCAATCACCATGATACAGCACATTAACAAAAGGAAGCATAATAATCATGATCATCTCAATAGATTCAGGAAAACTGTTTCATAAAATTCAACATCTATTTAGAGTAAAAGCTCACAAAAAAGTGGGTAGGGAGTGGATGTGCCTCAATATAATAAAGACCATGTAAGACAGGCCCACAATTCACATCATACTCAATGGTGAAAAGCTAAAAACTTTTCTTTTAAGACCAGGAGCAAGATAAAGATGCCCACTCTTGCGACATTTGTTCAATATACTATCGGAAGTCCTAAATAGAGCAAATAGGCAGGAAAAAGAAATAAAATGCATCCCAACTGGAAAGAAAGAAAGAAAATTCTCATTATTTGCAAACAACATGATTTTACATAGAGAAAATCCCAATAACCAGACCAACACAAAATAAAACAAAACATCACATGCAAGAAAACTCTATTAGAACTAATAAATAGATTCAATAAAGTTGCAGAGTTCCAAATCAATATACCAAGATTCATAACGTTTTTATATATCAGCAACAAACTATCAAAATAAGAAATTAAGAAACAGTCCCATTTATAATTTCATCAAAAAGAATACAATACCTAGGAATAAATTTAACCAAAGAGGTAAAAGACCTATACTGAAAACTAGAAGATATGGATGAAAGCAATTGAAGAAGATGCAAATAAATGGGAAAATATTTTGTGCTCATGGGTTAAAAGAATTAGTATCTTTAAAATGTTCACACCACCCAAAGCAGTCTATAGATTCAGTGTAATCCCATCAAAATTCAAATGATACTTTTTACAGAAATAGAAGAAACAATCCCAAAAGATCTTGCATGGCCAGAACAATCTTGAGAAAGAGCAAAGCTGGAGGTATCACGGTTCCTGATTTCAAACTATATTACAAGGAAATAGTAATCAAAACAGCAAGATATTGACATAAAAACAGACAATACATCAAAGGAACAAAATAGAGAGCAGAGACATAAACCTATTCTATATGGTAAATAAACTTATGGCAAAAGAGCCAACAATATACAATAGGGAAATGGCAATCTCTTTAATAAACAGTGCTGGGAAACTGGATGACATGCAAAAGATGAAACTAGAACAGTACCTTACACCATACACAAAAAGTAACTCAACATAGATTAAAGAATGTAAGACATGACATCATACAACTTCTAGAAGAATATGTAGGTGTTAAACTTGACATCAGTCTGACTGATAATTTTTTGACCTGACTCCAAGCACAAGGGAAACAAAAGCAAAAATAAACAAATGGGATTACATGAAAACTGAAAAGTTTTATACAGTGTTTTCATAGGAAAACATAAACAAAAAGGTTACCTACTGAATATGAGATATATATACTGAATAGGATTATTCCCCAGTGAGGGAATAATACCTAAAATATATATAGAATTCCTTCAAGTCAATAACCAAAAAACAAATAATTAAATTTAAAAAATGAGCAGATCTGAATTGACATTTTTTCCAAAAGAGACATATGAGAAGTATGCCAAAAGGCATACAAGAAGATATCCATTATCACTATTTATCTGGTAAATTCAAATGAAAACCACAATAAGATATCATCTCAAACCTATCAGAATGTCTATTATCAAAAAGGCAGTGAATAACAAGTGTTTGCAGGGATGTAGAGAAAAGAAAACTCTTATTCACTGGTGGTTGGACTTTAAATTGGTATAGTCACTATGGAAAACAGTATGGAGTTTTCTCAAAAAAAAAAAAAATAGAACAATCATTTGATCCAGTATTCTGCTTCTGGAGATTTATTTGAAAAAAAACACAAACACTAATTCAGAAAGATACATGCACCTTTGTGTTCATTGCAGCATTATTTACAATAGCTAAGATACGGAAACAACTTAAATGTCCATCAGTGGGTGGAAAAATACATGAAATGAAATCTTACCGTTTGAGACAACATGGATGGACCATGCGGATATTATGCTAAATGAGATAAGTCACAGCAAGACGAATACTCTATGACTTCACTTATATGCAAAATCTAAAAACAAAAACAAAAACCAACCAACAAACAAAAGAAACTCATAGATATGAGGAAAAGATTGGTGGTTGCCTGAGAGAAGATGGTGGGAGGTAGACAACATGGGTGAAGGGGATCAAGAGGTGCAAACTTCTAGTTTGTAAAATAAGTCATGGGACTGTAATCTATAACATGATGACCATAGTCATTAATATTGTATCGCGTATTTGAAAATTGCTGAGTAGATTTTGAAAGTTCTTATCATGAAAAAATTGTGATTTTGTACGGTGAAAGTTTTGAACTAGTCTTATTGTGGTAATCATTCCACAATGTACACAAAGATCAAATCCTTATGTTGTACACCTGAAACTAATATAATGCCATATATCAATTATATGTCAATAAAAATATACATATGTCTTTATATATAAAATTAAGTCATATCAGAACACGTTCCTACCTGTCTTGGCCACAAGAAAATCCTGTGAATCTTCTCTCTGGTCTTCCTCAGAGGGACTTGGGGTCATTTACCAGTGTGACTTCCCACTGGGCAAAGGGTAGTACTCAGAATCTCCAGGATATAAAATATTGACTCTAAATTGATGTTAATCTCTAGAGAATTGAAAAACCATTGTGTGTTCCTCTGGACAGCTTGAGGACTTATGGTGTCAGAAGATAAATGGAATTGTTAGTCTAACAGTGTGCTTAGTGGAACTACAGAACAATCCTTGGGTTATATTTCCAGTCCTAGCATATAGATTATTAGTAACTGGCAGATGATCACATGAGTTACCTAACTAGAATGAGGGCATAGGAAGAGCCTAGAATAAGTTTCTGAAATAACTCTACCACCCTTACCACCTTCTAAGATTGCAATGCTACATCCCTGGGAAATTTTAGATAAGTACCAAAATTAAAGAATTAAAAATGTAGACGTGGGGATCCATATGACATTCCCATTTTCTATCCATGTTTGGTTTATGAATAAGCCAAGTATGTCATGGGGATTGAACATACATGATCTCATATACAATCAGATGGTGATGCCAATCACAGTTGCAGTTCCACATATATTATTTTTATAAGAGCAAATAAATACCCATAGTGTGCATTATCCAGTTACCGATTCAGGAAAAAAATGCTTTTTATTCTCATCATTATTATAGTAGATAATCACGAATAAAAGAAAATCTTGCCTTAGGCTATGTCAGAGACCCTTGCTCTTTGTCATAATGTAGACTACAGAGATGTTGAGTTCCATAACATCTCACAAAATATATGCTCATCCATTACATTGATAATATTATGTTAATAGGTTCTAGTGAAAATAAGGTAGCAAGAACTCTACATGTCCTAGGAGCCACCCCCTTGGTGATGTGTCAATTTGTTATGTGGGGTAAGTAAGACAGTCTATTCTAAAGTGTGAAATACATTACTGTACCTTGTACCCATGACACAAAGATATTTTGAAGATAACATATATCCTTTTTTGGAATCCTGCTCGTCTTCATTTACTGGCTTACCTACACTTAGGAGTAACTTGATCTCTGAGCAAGTAAAGACGTGGGTTCAGTTCTAGACTATGCTTCAAGTTGCCCCGCCACGGGGGCTTTATGACTTAGTGGACGCAATGGTATTGTAAGTATTTTTGTAGATGGAGCATCTTATGGAACTTTTAGAAATATGTCATAAAAGGATAACAGCATAGGCCTCTAAAGATTCAGAATAAAGCCATGCATTTATCTACCAGTAACTATTCTCTATTTGAAATGCAGCTCTGCCTTGTTACTGGGAGTTTGTAGAGTGAACACCTGTTCATGGGATACCACAACTATGCAACTTGTATTGCACATCATGAATCGGGTGATCTGATCCACCGAACCATAAAATTGGATGTGCACAGTAGCATTTTATTGTAAAATGAAAATGGTATATATTAGAGTTGGCCACATAGATCCAGGAAGGCACAAATAAATTGTAAAAACAGATGGCCCGGACTCCCATGGCACCTGATCTTATTGCTTCACTGCCTTTCCCTAAAGTACAGATATGACCTCATGGGGAGTTTCCCATGATTAGTTAATGGAGTAAGGAAAATTTGAGACTGGTTTTCTGTTAGATCTCCAAGATCTGGCTGGTACTGGTACTGGCTGGAAGCTGATGACCACTGTTTACAATTGCATTCAATGACAGCTCTTGAAAACATTAGTGAAGGGAACTGTTTCTGATGTTTAACTTCCTATAGAAGGAGAGGTAACCTGAAATATGCATCTATGATGCTTTATGAGGAGGGACTAATAAGTTGGCTACTATCTAAGTCCCTTGGAAAAAAATAAGATAGGAATATTGTCCAAGGAGATATGGAGAATAGGAATACAGATGGACATTTTAAAATGGACATAGTGTGGATATATGCATGTCCTATCTAAATTCGCACTAGAAAAAAAGTCCTGTTTGGTGTAAACTATCAATAATCTGATGACAGGATGTTCCATCCTGTGGATAAGGGTGTGCTTTCCATAGATCAATGGAACAAAATATAGACACAGAAAAAAACCCACACTTATATGGTCAATTAATCTATGCCATAGGAGTCAAGAATATATAATGGGGAAAAGACAGTCTCTGCAACAAACGGTGCTGGGAAAACTGGACAGCTATTCATGCAAAAGAATGAAATTGGACCACTTTCTTATATCGTATACAAAAATAAACTCAAAATGGTTTAAAGACCTAAATGTGAGACCTGAAACCATAACACTCCTAGAAGAAAACATAGGCAGTAATTTCTTTGACACTGGCCACAGAAACATTTTTGTCCATGTGTCTCCTCAGGCAAGGGAAACAAAAGCAAAACTAAACTATTGGGACTACACCAAAGTATAAAGCTTTTGCATGGTGAAGGAAAGCATCAACAAAATGACACGGCAACCTACTAAATGATAGAAGATATTTGATATTTCTGATAATAGGTTAATATCCAAAATGTATAAAGAACTTATACAACTTAACACTAAAAAAACAACCCAATTAGTAGGCAGAGGACCTGAATAGACATTTTTCTAAAGAAGCCATACAATGGCCAACAGACACACGAAAAGATCCTCAACATCATTCATCATCAGGGAAATGAAATTCAAAACCACAATGAGATATCATCTTACACCTGTCAGAATGACTAAAATAAAAAAGGCAAGAAATAATGAGTGTTGGTGAGGATGTGGAGAAAATAGAACCCTCATGCACTGTTGATGGGAATACAAATTGATACAGTGACTGTGCACAATAGTATGGAGGTTCGACTAAAACTAAAAATAGGTATACCATATGATCTAGTTAATTCCATTACTGAGTAGACACCCAAAGAAAATGGGTGTCATCTTTATATATATATATATACACATACACACACACACATACACACATGATGGGATATTGTTCAGCCATAAGAAGTAATGAGATCTTGCCATTTGCAACAACATGGATGGATCTAAAGGTCATAATGCTAAGTGATGTTCGGGAAAGACAAATACCATATGATTTCATTCATATGTGCTATTTAAGAAGAAAACAAAGAAAGAAAGCAAACAAACAAAACCCTGACTCTTAAAGACAGAGAATAAACTGTGGTTGCCAGAGGGAAGGTGGCTGAGGGGGATGGGTGGAATAGATAAAGATTAATGATTGTAATGAACATTGAGTAACATATAGATTTGTTGAATCATTATATTATACATCTGAAACTGATATAGCACTGTATGTTAATTATACTTCAATAAAAAAGAGGTGATTTTCCCAAGTCCTATTTCTTGCATGATGAATCCATGAATGAAATAGCCATGGTAGAGACTGTGTATGCACTTGACAATATAGATTTCTCCTCACCAAAGTTGATCTGAGTGTCTAGTCTTCCAAAAGGTGACACTAATGATTCTTTTTTTTAATAATGATTCTTTGATATCAAATTATTCTATAGGATTTCAGACATCTACTTGGGAAGGTTGGTCATTTTCAATCCTTTTCCTTATGGTTGGGTAGCAACTTGTACTTAATCAGAGTAACCTGAAGCACTTCTATCAATACCATCCCTCACAGATTTAGATAATACCTTATATGTTACTATTTTACCTCACATATATCATATCTGATTAAGAAATAAACTTTACAAGAAAATCAGTAGGTAAAGATAGTAATGTCAGGAGTATTCACTAGTGTTACCACATAACCAATGACCGGAAAATAGTTGGCTTGATAGAATGAAACTGCTGAAGGCTCAAGCATAGTACCTGATGAGAAATAACTTCTGGTATTATTTCCTTAAGAAGGTGCATAAATATGTTATTTATTCTTCATTTTAGTGGAGAAAAATAAGACTCCTAGAGGCAAACTGGTTGTTATCTTTATATATCCATGAAGTGGTACAACTGGAATATTAATCAGTACCTACAATTCTAAACTTATCATCTTTAATTATGTGGCATTTTAAAATTTCTTCAAATTTTATCCAATTTGCCTATTAAACTTTGACTTTCATGACTACTTTAAAGAACTCTATTTCGTATTGCTTCAAAAATATTTAGTCTGTAAAAAAAATATTCATTGTGCACATCTATGTCACAAACATTCTATGAGATGCCAGGGATACAGATATAAAATATGTAGCTTCTTAAATGTGTAGATTGCTTAGGGTAGTATAGAAATTTTAATAGTATTTATTCTTCCAATTAATGAGCTTAGAATCTTTCCATTTGTTTGTGTCATCTTCAATTTCTTTCATCAGTGTTTTATAGTTTTCATAGTGCAGGTCTTTCACTCCTTTGATTAGATTTATTCCTGAGTATCTTATGGTTTTGGGTTCTATTGTAAATGGGATTGCTTCCTTAGTTTCTCTTTCCCCTTCATTGTTGGTCTGTAGAAATGAAACAGATTTCTGTACATTGATTTTGTAACCTGAGACTTTACTGAATTCATGTATCAGTTCTAGAAATTTTTCGATGGAGTCTTTCATGTTTTCTATATAGAGGAGTATCATGTCATCTGCAAATAGTGAAAGTTTGACTACTTCCTTACCAGTTTGGATGCCTTTTATTTCTTTTTGTTGTCTGATTGCTGTGGCTAGGACTTCCAGTACCATGTTAAATAATTGTGGTGAAAGAGGACATCCCTGTTCTGTTCCTGACCTTAGAAGAAAAGCTCTCAGTTTTTCTCCATTGAAGATGATATTAGCTGTGTTTCTAGGAAATTATCCATTTCTTTCAGGTTGTCCAGTTTATTGGCTTATAGTTTTTCATCATATTCTTTTATAATTGTTTGTATTTCTGTGGTCTTGGTTCTTATTTCTCTTTTCTCATTTGTGACTTATGTATTTGGATCCTTTCTCTTTTCTTTTTGATAAGTCTGGCTACAGGTTTATGAATTTTATTAATTTTTCCAAATAACCAACTCCTGGTTTCATTGCTCTGTTCTATTGTTTGTGTGTGTGTGTGTGTTTTGTTTGTTTGTTTCTGTATCATTTATTTCTGCTCTAATGTTTATTTCCTTCCTTCTCCTGGCTTTAGGCTTCATTTGTTGTTCTTTTCTAGCAATCTCTATCAAAATACCAGTAGCATTTTTCACAGATCTAGAAGAAACAATCCTAAAATTTGTACGGAACCACAAAAGACCTTGAATAGCAATGGCAACCTTGAAAAAGAAAAGCAAAGCTGGAGGCGTCACAGTTCCATACTCCAAGTTATATTACACAGTAGTATGATCAAAGCAGTGATAATTGTAGTAATCAAAGCAGTATGGTATTGTCACAAATATAGACATATAGATCAGTGAAACAGAATAGAAAACACAGAAATGAAAACAACACTATATGGTCAGTTAGTCTTCAACCAAGCAAGAAGGAATCTCCAATGGGAAAAAGACAGTCACTTCAACAAATGGTGTTGGGAAAACTGGACAGCTACATGCAATAGAATGAAACTGAACGACTTTCTTACACAATACACAAAAATAAATTCAAAATGAAATAAATACCTAAATGAGAGATCTGAAACCATAAAAATCCTAAAGGTGAATACAAACAGTAACCTCTTGGATGTTGGCCACAGCAGCTTCTTACTAGATATGTCTCCTGAGGCAAGGAAAACAAAAGCAAAAATAAACTATTGGGCCTTTATTAAAATATTTATATTTATTTTGCATGGCGAAGGAAACAGTCATCAAAAGTAAAAGGCAAACTATGGAATGGGAGAATATAATTGCAAATGACCTATCTGATAAAGGGTTAGTATACAAAATGAATAAAGAACTTAAAAAACTCAACACCCATAAAACAAATAATCTAATCAAAAATGGGCAGACGACATGAATAGATGCTTTTACAAAGAAGACATACAGATGGCCAATAGACGGATGAAAACATGCTCATCATCATTCATCATCAGGGAAATAGAAACCAAAATCGCAATGAGATATCATTTATACCAGTTAGAATGGCTAAAGTCAACAACACAAGAAACAGCAGTTGTTGGTGATGATGTGGAGAAAGGGGAAGTCTCTTGCACTTTTGGTAGGAATACAAACTGGTGAAGCCACTGTGGAAAACAGTATGGAGGATCTTCACAAAGTTAAAAGTAGAACTGCCCTGTGATCCAGCAATTGCACTACTAGGTATTTACCCAAAGAATACAAAAATAATAATTCAAAGGGATACATGTACCCCAATGTTTATAGCAGCCAGATTATGGAAACAGCCTCAGTGTCCATCAACTCATGAATGGATAAAGGGGTGGGATATGTATGTAGTGGAATATTACTCGGCCATAAAAAATGAAATTTTACATGGATGCATGTAGACAGTATTATTCTAAGCAAAAGAAGTCAGAGCAAGACAAATACCATCTGATTTCACTCATATGTGGAATTTAAGAAACAAAACAAATTAACAAAGGGAAAAAATGACAGGGGGAAGCAACCCAAGAAACAGACTCTTAACTATAGAGAACAAACTGATGGTTACCAAAGGGGAGGTGGGCGGGAGGGTGGTTTAAATAGGTGATGGGTATTAAGGAGCACACTTGTGATGAGTACCAGATGTTGTCTGGAAGTGTTGAATCACTAAATTATACACCTGAAACTAATATTACACTGTAGGTTAAGTAACTAGAATTTATATAAAAACTTAAAAAAATAAAATATATAGTTTGTACCTTCAAGGAACATGATCTTCGTATGTAAACTGTGAGTCTGTATGAGTATAAGCACACAACTTGCTTTATTTCGCAAATATTTACCAAGCGCTGGCTATGAAGAAGATACTGTGGTAAGTTCCAGGAGTATACAAAGATGAAAAGAATTTAAATTATTTAATTATTTAATAACAAGAGTTAGATAAGCAGGAAAATTACAATACGAGGTAGAATATGATAAATGACCAAGAGAAAATATGGAGTTTATATTCAAACTGTGTCACAATTCCAGTTTCTCATTATTCAGGATGAAGTTCATCTTTTGTGTTAAGAAAGGGCACACTCATTTGATATGGCATGCCTATCATTTATAAATGGCAAAACATAACAGTGAAAAAGGCTGACATATCATCCTTAAATTTTAACCTGTTGGCATCTGTCAAATAACTTACAATTTAAACTTGTTTAAATATAGGGTGATTTGCTCCTTTCTTTTCTTTTTTTTAATTTTTAAATGGAAACAAAAAGAGGAATGATTGATGGGTGTTTTTTTCGAGAAACAGGAAATGGAGAAACTTAGGTGCAATTTCAAGTCTTAATACAACATAACAGTTTAAGTTATTAATATAGCTCAGCTGGGTTTCTTTGTAAGTATTTTAAAAATAAAAATAGAGAAGATGTAGCAGAGAAAACAGAATTTCCTAATGAATTATGTCCTAATGGTGACAAAAGTAATGAGCATATCTAGGCTATCGAGTCATTGTGGGTGGAGTTGTGGAGAAGGAATTGGAAACTGTTATTTTTTATATAAGCTGTAAACTGTAAGGAATATGTGTGAACATTTTTTATGTGTGAACATTTATTACTTATAGTTTGACCATTAATACCCTTAGAGTTGGAATGGAAATCAAAAAAGCCAGATTGTTTGGCCACAGAGGCACGATCTTAACACTAATAGCATTCTACAGATATATTTCAAGATGCATTTTTGATTTACAGATTTTGATTTCTATTTGTTCAAGTTTTTATTAATACTGAGATGGCAAAACCATAGCAGCTATCTTTTAATGTTAGGAGTCACTATGTGTTTAATTCTGTATATTAAACCAATCTATTCTCCTCTGTATATTAAGCCAGTCTTATGACATACTATCAGACTTTTATGCCTGTACAACTTTCCTGTAAAACATTTGAATTGTTGGCAATGTCACTAGTAATAAGAACAATTTTTATTTGAGTATTTTAAGAATTTTAAAGTAATCTAGTAGTTAATAAAATCTGACTCGACTTTTTACTACTTTCCTGAAGTTAACCTCTATAAAAATAACCTAATCATTTCTGAGAGTCTATTTTATGGATACTATGCTTAATGCTTTTGTGGAATACCTAGTTGAGTCTCAAAACAACTTCTTTAATATCCTCATTTTATGTATTCAGGCTTACACTATTATTATTTTGTAGAGCCTATGCTTTTCCAAAAGTAGTGGTCTTTATTTCTATTTTTCTTTTTTACTATTTTTTACTATTTTTCTTTTGCATTTAAGTATTTTATCAAAACTTTCCTCTTATCTTTGTTATTCATTTGACTAGCCTAGCTTTGTTCCTATTCTCATATCTCCAACCTTCTAATCTATATTTCTACAATAATTGTCTTATTTGTTAAGAATTACTACTTGGGTATCAATTTTTGAATTTGTGGCACTAATTACATACAGATTTGTGAATTAAAATCATGAATATTATACCACTCAAAAATAAAATTTGAATACATAGGAAATATAAGTAATCATTTTCCTAAACAGAACTGCCTTTAACTTCTCTACTTTTCCAACTTACACCAACAACCAAAATTAAGCATTAACCTTCTAATTTTACCTTATATGCAAATATCTTCACTTGAATTTATATTACTATCTTCAGGTAATAATAAAGTGCTATTATATTACATATAATTTTTATACATAATATATAATTTTTCTTGCTGGATTCTAGTTTGGAAATCCTTATTATTTCCAACACTAAATTTATCATGAATATTCTTACTCACCTTTATGATTTCAGATTCTCTTCCATTTAACTTATGTTGTATGTCAGATACATCTTCACAAGATATTAAAATATCAAACACTTGTTCAAATTGCTTACATAATTCTAATTCCCTTCCTGGGCTAGGACAAGAAAAGAATTAGTGAATCATTTGTAAGGAAAAACAGTTCTCATATTTTAATTTAGTAATGAATTCCAGAGTCTTTGAGAAGCTTGAACTTGATATTTGATTAAATATGATGCTATTCTTAACTTCTCTGTCTTAAAAAGACAAAACAAAACAAATTTTTTCTGTCTTAACAATTCCCAACTGATGATATTTGCAAACATTTCTATTAATTTTAACGTATCAGCTGTTAAAAAGAAGTTTGTTTTTAAAAGTAATTGAGATTCACGCTATTACCTATCAAAGTCAACATTTTAAAAATGGGTAATCTTGGTAAAAATTTGGCAATATAGATTTATATGTTAATGTCTTCATTATTGGCATCAATGCTGTTTTTGTTCAACTTGGAAGTTAAATTTAGCTAATAATTAATTAATCCGTCATACAATTCTCACTTTATTTCACATATAAAATATGTTTGATATAAAAAAACACAGATTAATTGATGTGCTGTTAACTATTTTAATTTTCCAATGAAATTAACAAAGGGGGAAAAGGAAGAAAATTGACTGTTATTCATATAACTTAAACTTAATATTGCTTGAATATGATACTATTCTTAACTTTTAGAGTATGGGAAATATAAAAATATTTAAAGTCTTTCATTTTAACCAAAGTAACTTACATGTTGACTCATAACACAATTTCCATAAAGAATTAATTGGGCACATAGTGTGTATCCTCATCCTCTCCAAATAGATACATGAAATTTTACAAAACAGAGTGATGATATTTATAGAGACTTTTTGTAGGCCTGCATTACACAAAATAACTAGTCTCAAACTTATATAAGATTGAATTATAAAAGTTTTTTTGTATACTGACTATTGGAACTAGTCACTCTTTGCATGAAGAAAAGCAACTGTATTTCCCCAATTATCTTACAGAAACCAGAGGTTTATATTCACCTGTGATAGAAGTTCTAACAGTGGCCTGGGTAAGGGAGAATGAAATGGAAGATATAGCCCAGGAAATGGGATTGGCAAGAACTATCTCGCCAAGAAAATCTAATTCCCACCTTCACTCTGGGTTTAGAGTAGCAGGAATTTTTTTATTTGGTTGCTTGGCGGGTTTGGGGATTTTTTTGTGATAAATGCTTAGTTATCCCAATTTTGAAAAACGGTGTACCTCCTCACACATTTTAAAATTAACACATAAGTAGTTCGATTACGATTCTAAGATTTAAATGCTGCACTGCCAGTTCTCTAGATAGCACGGGCAACAATACCGAATGGAAAATACCAATTCAGAAATGGTGAGCTGACATGTGACTCAGAAGAGTTGAACTGTAAGTGTGAAGATGATTCAGGAATTCTGTAATCAATTGCTTTTGCATATATATTTGTACAAAAGAGTGAGCTGTGATGAAAATACATGTCTAGATAAGTTTAAAGTATCTCAGTAAGTATAAACAAACATTTAGTGTGATTAGAATGCATTGGATTGTCATTTAATTGGCAGTATATTTTTCACTCTTTTGGTTTTCAGTAAAAGTACTGTGATTTATAATCTATGGAATTTTAGATGTTATAAAATAGGCAGTCAGTCCCTCTAGCAGCTGAGCAAGGGGTGGATCTGAGTGGCTGACTGAAACTGGAGACAAAGGGCAGATAGGGAACTCTCAGTGAGAAATGATGATGAGCTTGAATATGAGGGACAATGGGGTTGAGGATGAACAGGACAAGGTGCACCTGAGACAACTATGTAGGAAGTAAGATAGAAAAACTTTAGTGATAGATTTGCATGTCATGACTGAAAAAGAAAAAAGATTTAAGGATAACTTCCTGGACTATTCATGACTATTGAGATATTTTGGGGATAATACATTATGTTTAAAATGTTAAACAAGGACATAGTACAAGTAGTCTCTAATTGGAAAATGAAAAAGAAATAGAGCACAGAGTAGTGTCTAATGCTGATTATAGTAATGCTTGTACAAGGTAAGCATAGGAGGGGTTGTAGAGATTAATAAATCAATGTGTTGTGACAAGGGATTTCTTTGCATTTTGTTCATCTTTTACTTTGAAGGCAGTTAATTATGCATGAAAGGAGCATGTTCACCAAGGGCAATATTGGAGTGAGGATCTAGTATATGTGAAAAAAGTATATCTAAATACGAATCTAACTTTATTTTTAGGCAGAACATTATAGTCTTTTATAGGAGGAAATAAATAATGAATACTCTTTTAGGGTCTCCTATTAGGTGATCTAAATAATTACACCATACCCTACCTATTTATAAGGGTGTAAAATGTTAAAATAAAATCCTATTAATAGAAATGCTACATTCTGTAATCCCTTCCTTATATCCTTGATGTTCTACTTCATATTTTTAAGTATAATTTTTAGTTATTTTATAATAAAAATCCTAGTTTAATTCCAAATCCTACTTTAATGCCTGAGCCTTGTTTCATTGACTGGGGAGCTATGCTTCTAGCGAAAAGGACATGCATGATTTGTTTTATTCGGAAGAGGCTTTATTCTCCCATTGTACTGAGTCATATGGTTCAACTGGCTACTCTTCCAGCTGGGGCATTGGCCATTGTTTCCTAATGAGTAGTATAAACTGCCGAGGCTCTATTCATTGCTAAGGATTTCCCAGTCCTTTGATGAAATATAATATGATTTGTTCACTGTGCACATCTGGCAAAGAGGTTTGCAGATTTCTTTGGTGCTGTAACTCTCTCATCACTGCTTTGTTGGTTTATGTAATAAAAGAACCCATTTATCTCATAGAGTGTCTTACTATGTAAATTAGTTTATATCTGTCCAAACACATTAAGCTTTAAAAGCTAAATAATAGATATTAGTTTGTGAATTAGGTGTAATTAATTTTTCCAGGAGAGAACATATCCAAGGTAATAGACGATGAAAATGGGAACTCAGGTTAGATACATAGTTTCTGTATGTATGAAAATGTGAGGGAGGTCTGAATGACCATGAGAGTGGGATATGTAACTTGAAGAACTCTTTGGTGGTGGTTTTAGTTCAGTTCTTTATTAGCAAATCTTTCCTCTCCTCTTGGGCTAATCTTTCAATTACTGTTACCTTACAGTGTTCACCTTCTGCTTTTGCTGTTGGAAAAAACAAAGGAATATTGATACCATACTTCTTATCCTATGAGAAAGTGGATAATATGCCACACTTGTCTTGAATTTGAGAACTTTTAAATATTTTCACCATATTGAGTTCCTATAGTGCTGGATTCATAGAAAATTCAAAATAAATTTTCACCCTCACTTTTAAAGTAGATTGATAATTCTTAATAATCTCTAAAGCATTCACAGTCATAAACAGTAATTCTTTTTTCTATAGATGTGCCATTTAGATAGCCTTATTGACAAAAAAAAAAAGAAAAAAAACAGAGAGGAGAAAAATTATAAAATTTTGTTTAGCTTTGTTTTCCTTTCACATGTAAATTGATTTTTTTAAACTCTTGCTTTTATAACAACTATTACTACATTATAATTTTCTTTAACCAGGGGCCTTAATTTTGATTTGAAAACATTGCGAATTTTGAACATAATGTGAGAGCCAATTAGTTTTATGTAAAATAAGACCAAAGTCCAATAATTAGTGTTTATAAATTGTCATTTGCCGGTGCTACATGTAAGTGGTAATGAAGGTGACTGAAGCCAAATTTGGATGACTATCACACCTCAGTTTTTTGGACAGCACTTTGCTAAGTGTGTAGGAATGCCCTCCAAACAGGGCAATAAGACTTGGAAAATTTTCTGCAAGTACATTAAGTGTGGAGTCAAAATATTCAATAATATCAATTATGATTTATCTATTGTTTAGTAAACTGAGAACATGTCAAATGTGTTGTTACCACAATTTTAAAGGGTACTACCATATTTTTGCTCAATTTTGTTGAAAGTTTATGATTGTCTCTAATTGGCAGTGTATACAAATATGGCATTTTCTATTCTGTATTCTGAATTCTTCAAAGCTGTTCACTTCATTGCAATTTGTAATCAAACTAATCTTTGACATAGAAAATTATTTTTAAAAAGATTGCTTTTTAATTTTCTTTTCATATTCTTCTTTGGTAAAAATTTTATTAAGAATATTTTAATAAAGTATCATATTTCCATTATTATATCTCATGCTGTGAGTGTGCATGCTTGTGCATATAGGACTAGTGTTTGGCTGACCTAGACCAGGATGGGTATAATAAATTCATTGGTGATACAATGATTAGGAAGATATTATTCAATAAATACATATCAGGAAGAAAAATAAAATGTCAAAGAATTTTACCAAAATATAGAAATAGGGCTGCTGGATTGGGTTAGGGTAGAGTGATGATTTTCATTTTGTACCTGATGAATTACAGACAGCGAAAGCCTAGTCAATGGAAGCATTCTATCCAATTGAAGTATCCACTGAATAGGCATTTAGAGTGGAGTTTGCATGAAGCTGCAGAATTAGAGAGTCATAAAAAAACAGAGATTTATAAAAAAGAGAAAATAGAAATGAAAACTTAAGGAATGGGAATGATTGGATTATCTGAGGAAGGAAACGTGAATACAAAGAAAAAAAAGCACCAAAAATCAAGTAAAAAAAAAAAAAAAAAAAAAAAAACCTATAAAAGTTAATAGAGAAAAAAAAAAAAAACAGAAACAGCGATAGAAAAAGTCACTGGAAAGGTAGGAAAATATCCTAAATAATGTACTGTTAGAACTAAAAGAGACCTTACTATTATTCCTTACTAGTATTTCTCATTCCAATTTAAAGATTTTTAATTTATTTTTTGAATAAAAATAAATGAATAAATGAATAGAGTACTTGGTCTTTAATTCCCTCTCTCTCTTTTTGTAAAATAATAAGGTTTCTCCTTCCCATTTGCACACTTTCTTACAACTGAGTAGTACAAGCCTACGACTGCTCACCTGTTTGGAGAGTTGACCAGTTCCCTTATCGTTCCTCACAGCACTTCACATCAGAAGGATTCCGACTTCTGAATCTTTGGTTCTGGCCAGGCCTTTTCTCTCTATCAATGGTTTTAATTAATCAATGGCCATCTACCCCATACACCCATCATTCCTAGAGATCCAGACATCCTGACCTTTTCTTTATTCAAATTCTTATGACCTTGGTTTAATTTATTTTGAAATTTAGAAATTGAAATTCTCTTGAATGTTATTTGGTTATTGATTTTGTGTGTGTGTGTGTGTGTGTACACATAAATAAACAGTTTTGTGTCCATGGCAAGGATGCATGTATTTTCAGGAACAGCCTAGATCATATCTCTTTCTATCCTTTCATACAGTACCTATCAGGGTGTTTAATATACAGCTGGTCCTTAGTATATGTATGAAATGATTCGTGAAGTGGCATTTCCATATTTACCAAAAGATATGACTTAAATCAATGGAATGAAATATTTGTTCTTATTTAAATTCACTCCATTAATATACACAAGACTTTGTTGTTTCTTTAAAAATGTTATCTCCACCGGCTCTATTAATTCACTGGGTAAAAATGCATTGGTTGGCATTTATAACCTTCCCTTTAATTTGGCTGCTTGGATACAACTTTAAGAGATGAAGACTGAGACTCAAATTACAGCAGAATTAGTGTTCTGATAAGCCTTTCTATTTTATATGATATTTTGATGCACTTTAAAGGGGAATAAATCTCAAGCTTTTGCTAATGTGGTTAATTTTAAAGATGGATATCTAAAGCCAGTTCTAAAATAGAATTATGGCAATGAAATAATAAGGCGATTACATATTGCCTACATGCATATGTCTGCATTTTCTTCACAAAAGTGTTCCTTCTAGAAAACAGGCACTTAATGAAATTCTTAGCTCAGTCCACAGTAACTTAATTGAAAGAGTGAAGCTGTTAGAAAGACATAAGGATACTCATTATAAGAAACTGGTGATTAATAATAACTTCTGATGAATGCATAGTAACTATTTATTGTGGTACTAGCAGATGATTATATACTAAGCCTGTTGTACAATGCTTTGGTATAAATTAGATGAATGGATTTTTGTAAAGAATTTTAAAGGACAAATAACATTGACTATACTTATATAGCTAGAGGTCAATAAAACAAACATTTTCTATTATTCAAACCAAGAGCTAAAGGGATATTTTAAGTGCACTGCATTTTTAGATGGACATAGGAATTTTGGGTCAAATCTGCTTTCATTAAGGCACAGTCAGGCTTAACTTTCATGCCATGATGGACTTCTGTCATAAACAACATAACCCATAAAACCTCTGGGTATATATTTAAAAGGTCAGGCATATGCCGTACGTACCTGCAAAATGCCTTTCAGTTTTCTTTTTAGGTGATAGTCAATTCTCACCCTCCAAGGAAAGTTCCTTTAGTGCAAACTTATAATACATATGGGGAGATGTGTGTAGCAGCCATAAGCATTGTTTCCTTACAAGCAAAATAACAGATAATTTTTTCATTTGTTTTGGCAAGCTAAAGGTAGACACTTTAGAGATGTTTTTATAAAGAGAAAAATAAAAACTTTGATTGTTTTGATTATAACGTATTTACTCAACCTGATAGCAATTTATTGTTAGTAAGTATAGGCTCTACATACTCTGCGTACAGTCATTTTGAAGGATGCTAGTACGCTTTAAATCTCTCCTAAATAAATCTCCCTAGTGAAATATCCACAGGAAATGAACTCATATCCACAGAGCAAACCCAGGCAAAATTGTGACACAGATTAAAACAAACAAACAAATCAACCTTTGATACCCTATCATTTATCAAATTAGTTCTCCCATTTATTGTCCTATCATTCCCTGAAGTAAGATAATTTTTAATATCAGTTCCCTGTTGATAGTAAGGTCTGACAGCTCACAGCCCCATTTGTAGTACCTTTACTCAGGGTTAGCCTGTCTTGAAGCACTTCAAACTCTAAACCAACCCCTTCACTTGGGGTCACCACATGTGGTTCTATGTTGTGCTGACTGTGCCCCCTATCATGACATCCCACTAAGGGATCAGTTAGGACAGAAATCCATCCACTCTCAGTTGCCAAGCCAGTGGTGACCCATCATTTTCCTTCTGCAGACTACTTCTGTTTTCTACATAATATCACCCATAATTTTCTGAAATTTATGTCTGCAAAATACCCTTGTATGATGATGGCTTAACCTAATGAATTATATCTCTTGAATGTAATAACATTTTATAGGTAACTTCTGGAGACTTACTTTCACAATCCAAAGAATCAAAGCTGCAAGTAGTGAAATTTAAGTGCCAAGGTAGGTCAATGTGACAATTTTTTTGTAGATCTGTGGATACTGTATGGTTACTGGTTATCAGTTAACATTTTGCCCATTAAAACATATAGATAGAAACTATTGAATATGTATTAATTCTTCCTTTCATTGTTTCATGTAAGAAAATCAATGAGTTCTCTATTTTAGCTTCAAGATGAAGTGAACAAAGCCATAAAATTTTGAAGCAAATCTGAAATGTTAGAAGTCTTCCTGGGCAAATGAGTGTATCTGTGTTTATAAGGCACAACCATCCTGCTTTCTTGCTAATTATTGTTTTCCTTCCTTTAAACTGGTAGCCAATATGTCCAGACATGGGGAGGAAAATATAATTCCTGGGAGAGAGGTCAAACACTAACATTATGTAGAAATAATACAGAAGTTTTATTGTGTATACAAAACAAACAAAAAACTTATCTACTGCTTAATATTATTCTTGCCAAATTGTGTGGAACCTAATTGCTGTAGCAGTAGGTAGGCTGTGTACTTCTTTCCATTCTCACTAATGAACAATATTTAAATTGCTGAAATACCTCCCGTCATTTTCCTATTTCTTTCTAACCTGCTTTTCCTCTCTTATTCCAATTAGAACATGTATTGTCTAATTGAGTCTTTATTTCATTACTTGGTTCACCTTTGCTTGTGAGTTTCTGAGAAAGAGAGAGCACTCTATATTTTTTGAACAGATGCTTCATTATGGGAGGTGAGTAGCTCAGTTACATCGCCATTTCACCTTTTCCCCCATGTCTGGCAGTTGTTGTGGGCTGTTAAACAGCTTTAATAGAAGATGAGACCAGCCTCTTGCTCTAAGGGCATGAAAACTTTTTTTTATTGGTCTTACTATCTTCATGGTTCATTAAATACAATGTAGAGTCATTTTACTGCAGCTAGTGGACCCCAGAAGGACCTGACAGTTAAATGAAAGTTGTCAGTCTTCCTTCTGTTCTAGCTAGATTGGGTAATAAAAGGGCAGAACCTGGAAGTAAGGACCAGAATTGAGATCAATGTGCCAAACAAATAAAAGAAATGTAATGAGTTCTTGAGAAATGCAGCAGGGAAGGCATGGGTATTTAAGTGTCCAGACAAATAGAGGCCAGTGATAATAAATCTATAATGAATGGCTTTAAGAATTACAACTGTGCTTTGCATAATAGATAAGTGGAAGGCTTGAGGCCTAAAATTTACAAAGAGGAATTCCGATCAGTTGTAATGGGAAAAAAGCATTTGGGTATAGAAACTGCTAAGCAATTATTAACAATTATAATTCATTCTACATCAGAAATATAAAGAATTGGAGATTGTTGAGATCTAGTATCACTCAAATGAGAAGAAATGGAGTTCCATTTAAGTGACTTTGACTTTTAAGAAATAAAGTTCCAATGATTAATCATCATTGTATGATTCATTTAGAATAAATAAACAATGATTCATTTAGAAAACACATTCCTGCTTAGCAATATGTGGTACTTCTGAATGAAGCATCAGTTTTGTTAAAAATATCACTGTAGGCAAAACCTGTACAAAGACTGTTTAGAGTCCATATATGATTTTTTTTCATGTCTTCCAAAATTTAAGACAAAATTTGTTATGGTATGAAAAAGACACTGAAACTTCCCTCCCTTATGTATCACATAAAGTTAAATCATGTAAGTGAATATCATGTTTATAATTCTATTATTTACTCATGCCATCACCTTTGATAAATTATGGGGAAAAAATGTCAATATGTGGGTAAGGAGTAACTGAGACACCAAAAATTTCAATTCAAAGCATTTAGAGATACTTCACTTTCCCTACATAGGCATACCAAGACAAATTTAGGAGGACTTATTCATTATTGTTCAGCTTTTTTTTATTTTTTTATTTTTAAAATTTTTTTAATATATGAAATTTATTGTCAAATTGGTTTCCATACAACACCCAGTGCTCATCCCAAAAGGTGCCCTCCTCAATACCCATCACCCATCCTCCCCTCCCTCCCACCCCCCATCAACCCTCAGTTTGTTCTCAGTTTTTAACAGTCTCTTATGCTTTGGCTCTCTCCCACTCTAACCTCTTTTTTTTTTTCCTTCCCCTCCCCCATGGGTTTCTGTTAAGTTTCTCAGGATCCACATAAGAGTGAAACCATATGGTGTCTGTCTTTCTCTGTATGGCTTATTTCACTTAGCATCACACTCTCCAGTTCCATCCACGTTGCTACAAAAGGCCATATTTCATTTTTTCTCATTGCCACGTAGTATTCCATTGTGTATATAAACCACAATTTCTTTATCCATTCATCAGTTGATGGACATTTAGGCTCTTTCCATAATTTGGCTATTGTTGAGAGTGCTGCTTTAAACATTGGGGTACAAGTGCCCCTATGCATCAGTACTCCTGTATCCTTTGGATGAATTCCTAGCAGTGCTATTGCTGGGTCATAGGGTAGGTCTATTTTTAATTTTCTGAGGAACCTCCACACTGCTTTCCAGAGCGGCTGCACCAATTTGCATTCCCACCAACAGTGCAAGAGGGTTCCCGTTTCTCCACATCCTCGCCAGCATCTATAGTCTCCTGATTTGTTCATTTTGGCCACTCTGACTGGCGTGAGGTGATATCTGAGTGTGGTTTTGATTTGTATTTCCCTGATAAGGAGCAACGTTGAACATCTTTTCATGTGCCTGTTGGCCATCCGGATGTCTTCTTTAGAGAAGTGTCTATTCATGTTTTCTGCCCATTTCTTCACTGGGTTATTTGTTTTTCGGGTGTGGAGTTTGGTGAGCTCTTTATAGATTTTGGATACTAGCCCTTTGTCCGATATGTCATTTGCAAATATCTTTTCCCATTCCGTTGGTTGCCTTTTAGTTTTGTTGGTTGTTTCCTTGGCTGTGCAGAAGCTTTTTATCTTCATAAGGTCCCAGTAATTCACTTTTGCTTTTAATTCCCTTGCCTTTGGGGATGTGTCGAGTAAGAGATTGCTACGGCTGAGGTCACAGAGGTCTTTTCCTGCTTTCTCCTCTAAGGTTTTGATGGTTTCCTGTCTCACATTCAGGTCCTTTATCCATTTTGAGTTTATTTTTGTGAATGGTGTGAGAAAGTGGTCTAGTTTCAACCTTCTGCATGTTGCTGTCCAGTTCTCCCAGCACTATTTGTTAAAGAGGCTGTCTTTTTTCCATTGGATGTTCTTTCCTGCTTTGTCAAAGATGAGTTGGCCATACGTTTGTGGGTCTAGTTCTGGGGTTTCTATTCTATTCCATTGGTCTATGTGTCTGTTTTTGTGCCATATTGTTCAGCTTTTAAACCAACTACATTTTCAAAGAAAGTTTTTGGTACCCATACTCCCACTGGTTATTTAGACCAGTACTAAGGAACAGAATTTTCCACAATGTTGGAAATGTTCTGTATCACCATTGTTCAATATGACAGCTACCGGCCACACATGGCTATTGAGCATTTAACATGTGGTTAGTGTGACTGAGTAATCTCTGTGCTGGCAGTGTGGAGCCTGCTTGAGATTCTCTCCCTCTCTCTGCCCTTACCTGACTTGAGCGTGTGTTCTCTCTCTCTCTCTCTCTCAAAATAAATGAATAAACATTTTAAAAAAAGATTGTCTCTCTGATTGTAAAGTCTTTGTCCTCTCTCATGAATTTCCGTATTGTGATGATTTCTGTATTTCTGCATGGAAAGTGAAAGAACTCAAAAGCAACAGTCCTCATGTTTTAATTTTATTCAAATAATTATAAAAAGATTTACTGATTAATTTTGATTACCCTACATCCAGTATTCTCTGTGAAAACAACCTACCCACCATGCTTGGCTAGTGTATGAATCTGGGATATATAGATTCTATCTATCTATCTAGATCCTATATATATAGATATATATAGGTTCTATAGATACAGATCCTATAGATACAGATATCTTTCTATCTAATCGCTTCATGTAGTAGTTATGAAGGTTTGAGAAGTCCCACCACCTCACCACCTGCAGTTGGCAAACTGGAGACCCAGGAACGCAGACGCTATATAGTTCTAATTCTAGTCTGAGTCCAGAGGCAAGAACAATACCAATGTCCTGGCTCAAGGGCAGCTGAAGAGAACAAATTATCCCTTGCTCAGCTTTTTTTTGTCCTATTCAGGCCTCCAGTGGATTGGATGAGGCCCACTCACATTTGGGAGGGCAG
Source organism: Leopardus geoffroyi (assembly GCF_018350155.1). Taxonomy (NCBI): domain Eukaryota; kingdom Metazoa; phylum Chordata; class Mammalia; order Carnivora; family Felidae; genus Leopardus; species Leopardus geoffroyi. The sequence continues at coordinate 60,181,066 of NC_059328.1, forward strand.
TTTGATTTACTCAGTTCACTGATGCAAACAATAATTGCATCTAGAAATACCCTCACAGACATACCCAGAAAAATATTTAAGCAAACATTAAGAACCTGTGGCCCAGTCATGTTGATACATAAAATTAATCCTCACACCAGATATGAAAATGTTTCTTTTCTCTCCCCCACGCCAGCCACTTTCAATCATTAATATTTAAGTTAAAAAGGACCCCTTTATCTAGTCACTTAAACTATGACTCCTCTTCAACAGTCATAAACAGCTAGAGATGTTTTCGATGAAATCACTTCAGCCTACTGTATTATGAGTTTCTAGACTGTTTAACTTCACTCTCTGATTTCTAGCTCTTATGACAGGGCCTAGAACTTTTTTCCGGGACATGGTTGGTTCTGAGACATATTTGTTGACAAAATAGATTAATGAATAGTACCTGATATTGGAGAATGATGTTTGTTGTTGAATAATGGTCTCTCAGCAACAGTGTTGGCTTTTCACTCAACTGTCTCATAGCTTCCTGTTTGATGGGTATTCCCAAGTGACTTTTATTACCAAACCTATTTTGGAGCAATGTTCTTCAATACTTAATGTGTGTAAGAATCATCTCTATTAAATGCATAGTTGGTAAGCATAGGGTCAAAGCTGGTTTCCGGAACAATAACAAGCTGGCAGATAATGTCAGTGAGAATAGGAAGACCATGCTTTTAATAGCAAGGATTTGGAGTAGGGAATACTCTGAAAGAAGAGAAGGAACAGAATATTGCTTACAAATAGTAGTCATCACAGAAGTTAGCTTGTCTCAGATATGGAAGAATAAAGAATCTTTATAAAACAACATTTATTTATTCACTCATTCAACAAATATTGCTTGATTATCTAGTATGTGGCAGGTATTATGCGAAGCCTAGGAAAAGAAAGATTAAAACAAACCTAATTCCTGCCCTCAAGGTGAATATAGACTAGTGTGAGGGAGGGGTTTAAAAGCAAACACACACACACACACACACACACACACACACAATTAGCAGGTTCTTTAAAATTATGCATCAGGGGCGCCTGGGTGGCTCAGTCGGTTGAACGTCCGACTTCGGCTCAGGTCACGATCTCGCAGTCCATGAGTTCGAGCCCCGCGTCGGGCTCTGTGCTGACTGCTCAGAGCCTGGAGCCTGTTTCACATTCTGTGTCTCCCTCTCTCTCTGACCCTCCCCCGTTCATGCTCTGTCTCTCTGTGTCTCAAAAATAAATAAACTTAAAAAAAAATTATGCATCAGAACAGGTTTTATGGAAGTTCAAAATTGGAACAATAATTTCAAACTTAATATACCTCTAAGGAGATTATATCTAACACCAGTTTTGAAGGAAAAGTATCAGTGATATAAGGAGTGCGTTCCACCTAAGATAGTGGTCTTAGAAAATACATGGAGATGGGAGAAATAGTTAGGAAAATTCTATGGATAGAAGTTCTATAATTTCCCATTTCATGTCTCCTATTTTTATTTGTTAAATAAAAGATTTGATAAATTGTTAAAAGTAAGGAAGAAATGAAATGATGGTATAGGGATTTGAAAAAAATGTGGAAAGTGCAATTTGAGGATTGATGAAGGAAACAGTCCATGTTAAAGACCCAGTTGAAGTTTGAAGCATGAAGTTGTCCTTGGTACTAACGTCAGAAAAGAAAGTGTGGCCAGGTGGATTGATTTTAGCCCAACATTTGACCAGAACTATATAATAGAGGGACAAATGAGCAAAAAGTAAATCAAGTTTGCTCTGTAAAGGGAAAAACATGGAACCAGGCTGGTAGGTTGGGTAAAATTAGAGGAAACGATGCATTCATTGAAGAGAAGAATTTTAAAAAAAGTGCAGAAGAATTGAATAAAATATCTTGAATTATAGAAGATTTTGGTCATAGAAAGACTTGAAATTCAGCTTTGAAAACTTGAGTAACTTAGATCTGTTGAAAAGGGTAATTTAACTGGGATTGGATCCCACTGTGTATCTGTCTCTAGTACCTGAACTGTGAACTAACATGTTCTACACTCTTACAAATAAGGTTTAACTGAGGGGGATAGTGGGACAAAGGGTATTTAGTTTTGAACATAAATGGTTTTAATTAAATGTATTCAATGCTATTATCCTCCCTTTATGATTTTTTTCTTGAAATTATATCTGTGTAAGTGAGAAAAATTTAGTGAAATAGAATGTCACTATTAGAAAACTCTTTGCAAAATAAAGTTTTTGTAGTGCAATTATTAATATCCACCATTCAGCAATACAGAATGTGTCGAACACTGAAAAAACAGACATAAATACCAATTCTTTAGCCAGATATTAAAAACAGTTTATAATCTTACTGTGTACTTAGCTGTCCTCTACCCAACTTTTACTGATTTTCTATATAAAACTTTAACTTGAAGTACTAATAGCTAGTATCAACCAAGTAACTATTATCTTATTTAATCCTCTTCTCTAATCCATTTATTCTGGGATAAGTACTACTATTTTCTTGTTTTTTCCTGATGAGTAAACTGAGGCATGCACAAATTCAGGACCACAGAACCAGTAGAACTAGTGTTGGAAACCAGGAGCCTGAAAGCTTAGACACTATCTATAAGGAACCTTGAATGTAAATTTCCATTTAGTACTCCTTAAGCTTCATATGACCTTTGTGGCACTGACATCTTCTACTTGGAATGTTATTCTTAGCTCTCTCTGCCTTTCTGAACTTTATTCATTCTCCATTTCAGCTTAATTTCAATTGCCTATTAGAAACCTTCCTTTGGGGGCACCTGGGTGACTCAGTCGGTTAAGCCTCAGACTTCAGCTCAGGTCATGAAATCACACTTCATGGGTTCGAACCCTGCATTGGGCTCTGTGCTGACAGGTCAGAGCCTGGAGCCTGCTTTGGATTCTGTGTCTCCGTCTCTCCCTTTGCCCCTCCTCCGCTCATGCTCTGTCTTTCCGTGTCTCTCAAAAATAAATAAATGTTAAAAAAAAAAAAAAAAGAAAAGGAAAGGAAACAAACAAACAAACATACCTTTGGCATACATTTAATAGTGATTTCTGACAACTTTTGAAATTCTTTAGTGTTCAGTAAGGATCCATGAAATTTCTAGACCCCATGCATCTTAGACATGTTGTTGTTGTCGTTGTTGTTGTTGTTTTATTTGCAAATATGTTATATTTGTGTTGTTCTGCTCTCTTCATTCATGGCATGCAGACACTTACAATAGCAGCATCCTTTTACATTTAGTCTAGGGAAGGTCTTGGATTCTTCACAGTGCTTTAGGTAGATTCTCACAAGGAATCTGAGCTACAACTCAAAACGAAACATATTTGTCACCTTAAAGGTGGTGATATTGAAAGTCTAGAGACTTTCAGGAGGTCATACAGTTAAGCCCTTTATTTTTTTTTTTGCCTTTACTGACCATATTTTCTGAACCTCATATTTAGTCACTAGTGCATTTTTATAAATGTAAGTAAGGTAGTAGTAATAGTAAGGTAGAATGTTTGGAAGCAAAAGTGTTCAAAAAAAAAAATATGAGATCTAAGGTTGTTGTAATTAAAATAATCCAGAGCTCTCTTTTTCTCTTTTACTCTCTCACTCTTTATATGTTTTAACTGTGTGCCAAACAATTCAAAAGATTTTACTCCTTTTCATGTATATCTAGACTATAAATTCACTGAAGGCAAGAAACAAACCAAAGTCCATTCTTTATATACTGAAGACTCAAAGATGGATCATGAAACTATTTTACATGGCTCTGGTAAACGAAAAACATCAAACAAAAAGAAATTATCATTCTTGAGGAGCACCAAAAATATATCATCTTAGCTATGTTTTAATTAGATCAGATGCTTTCCCTACTTCCAGTCTTTCTGTATTTTTAGACCCCACTTTGCTTTTAGATATAAATTCTTTTTCCCACCAGGAAAACCTGTTTTATAGCCATAATATATTTACAGCAGAAATATGAGTAATAAACCCCCTGTTGATTGAAAATAATATTTACGTACTAGGCAATTATCCTCACATCATTTAAAAACTTTCTGCACTATTATTTTACCTGCATTCCTCATTTTGATTATTATGCCACATTTGGGTGTTGGCAGACTTAGCAGAAACATATATCTTTTATACTTGAATGGTTTTGAATGGCCTCTCTCTCCTTCTTTCTCTCTCTCCAGTTTACAAACAGGAGTCATGAATAGCTTTTTAAAATGATCATTCATTTGGTAAGAAGCAAAAGACTCCAACACATTTTCTTTTTGATTGAGTTAATGTGATTTTACTTAACAGATTCAAGCCAGTGATATGGTAAAAAAGAAAAAAATTAAGGATGAGAAGGCATATTTTCCTGGTGTAAAATGTGTCATCTTTTATAATTAACCTTAATATTTTCCACTTAAATTAACAAAAGAAATGCATAATAAGTAGCTCAATTTGTATGGTGCTTTCCAGTTAATAGCTTCGTTTCACATGTTATCTTTAAGTTGGTCCTAAACATAATCACGGTCTCACTGATTTGTTTTCTAACCCCCTCCTGCTTATTAGAAAATTGAGGACCTATAAAATTAAATTGTCCAACTTTTCTCAGGTAACGTTTGGCAGAGCTAGAATCTGAACCCAGGTTTCCTGACAAAATCCATAGCTGTTGCTACTACTTATGTTACCTTCCTATGTATAAATACAACCAGGCCGAGAGGCCCAGTTTTTCCTTCCTTTTGTAGTTTCTGTACAGCTATCCATTGCAGCACATTACTTCCATAATATTCTGATTAATTTTGTCTTGAAAGAGAACTTCTTTCAAGATCTACATAGTTATTTGAGAAGATGCTCAGATGTCTGAAAATTATTTCTCGACTTTTTGGTTTTCTTAATATTAAGGAGCCTGGGGACTTTCTATCTGGACTGTAGAAGGAAAATCTACCTTCTATAAAAGGTTCAAATGCTAACAGCTGGATTTTGTCAACACACACTGGCAAGTTGTTGAAATTTACCCTTTTTAGGTTTACATTTTCTATATTCTCTTTGAAGAGGTCACCCCTGGCTACATAAAGGTGAAGTCCAAAAATACATGTGTGAGAGGTTTTACATGCTCATGTTTTATCAAACACTGTCCCTATGAATTACATATAAACCCAAAGAAGAACTAGAATCTGAAAGAAAGAATGATATATGTATTTTCATTGATTTTAATGTAAAATAGGTTATCCCACATTTTAAATTCAGTCAGATGATTTCACATAGACAAAGCTATATGTTCTAAAGTGAATTTCTCAGAATGTGGTCTCTGGGGGACATGGATAGTTTTTCTGTGGGAAGAAAAGAATATATTTTTAGATATTGGTTGTTGTTGCATTACACAAATTTAACAAGATTACTTATTTCAGGACATAATTAAACACTAAGGGCCTTTAAGCAGGGAGAGACAGTAGACTTTCTTCAATGATATCTGAACATGTAAAATGTTTTCATGGAACATCTCACAGGCAACTCATCTACCTTACATATTTACATAGGAGATTTTTTTTTCTCCCAGAGGCAATTTACAAAGTTCAGTTTGACCAAGCTTATCTAAATTGATGCTTTTTTTTTTTTTTTTTTTTTTTGCCTTTGATTTTTCCAGACTGGATCCTTTATTTTCCTTTTATTTTTCAAATCAATGGAGAGTAAATGAGAAGTACAAGAATAGCCAAAAGACATTGGTTTTGGTATTAAATAGCAAGCATAATTCATCATGTATTTCATATTCATTCACAAAATTGGTTTAAAAAAAACTCAACATCTACCAATCTACCTGCTTCCAGTAGTAAGACAGCTTTCATGTAGGAAAGGGTGTATCATCTATAATCCACAAATTCCTGGTCTTGATGTAACCTTAATTCATCTGAATATTCTAATTTTTCACTTAAAAAAAACAAGCAAGAAAATTCACATAGTTTTAAAAATGTATCACAAGGAAATTTTTCCCAAATATTTACCTATAAAGATAGCAGCTTTGATTCAGTGTAACTTATTGAAGGTTAATTCATTAGGAAGTAACAAAAATAAAACTATGCTCTGTTCCTATTTCTCCATTGGCAAAATAAGGAAAATATTCACTCATAGCTTTTGCCATTGGTGGTTACAGTTAATGTGTATAAGGAACTTAGTGTAATGCTTAAACATCTCAATACGTGTTATTTTTTGTTGTTTATAATAGTCAAGTATAAGAGACATAGGTAATCTTTTATGCCTCCACCATTTATAGCCATTACTGGAATTAATTCACTCATTTATTTATACCATATAGCCAAGTAAATTAAATGTTGAGCAAAGCAGACTAAAATCTTTATCTTCATAAGAGGGCATAATAAAATTGTAGGGAAATTACATAGTATTTGAAAATGACTACTGCAGGGATGCATGGGTGTCTCCGTTGGTTAAGCGTCAGACTCTTGATTTTGCCTCAGGTCATGATCTCATGGTTCATAAGATCAAGCCCCACGTTGTGCTCTTTGCTGACAGCATGGAGCCTGCTGGGGATACTTTCTCTCCCTCTCCTTCTCTCTCTCTCTCTCTCTCTCTCTCTCTCTCTCTCTCTCTCTCAAAATAAATAAACTTGAGAAAAGAAAGAAAGAAAGAAAGAAAGAAAGAAAGAAAGAAAGAAAGTGACTACTGCAGAAAACTGATGCAGATTATAGAAAAGGTACTTTGAGGTTGGAGTGTTTGACATTTTAAATGGGGTTGTCAGTGTAGGGCTTCAGTGTCAAGGAGACCTTTTAGTAGAGGCATGAAGGAGATGATGGAGTGATACACTGGCTCTATGGAATAGAAGTACCCCAGCCAGATGAAGAGCCTGTCAGTCTCCTGCATAGGGTAGGAGAATGCCGGCCAACTTTGAGGAATATTAAGGAGACCCCTGCAACACAATATTAAGGAGCCAGGGAGAATAGTAGAAGGCATGGTCAGATAAGTCTTGAGGAGCTAGAACATGCAGAGGATGGTGGGAAAACATAAGGACTTTCGCTTTAATTTTGTGTGAAATCTTGAGAAAAGGGAGTTCCAAGTACAGGGATGTTATTCTCCGCTATTATCTGGCATGAACTTTCTAGCTATTTTGTCAATAATCAACCATAGGGGAGCAAGGGTGGTTGCAAGAAGACCAGGGTGAAGGCTATGACAAATTTAGAGAGGAGATGATGAAGATTGTGGAGATAGTGATTTTTTAATTAATTTTTGGATAAGTGAATACTATTTCATCTTTTCTGTTCTTATGTCTCATTAAAGTCTCCTTGATTCATCAAGTGTTTACTTATAGGCTTTCTGTTTGTTCCTTTACTTTATCTTGTCAGTCCAGACAAAATTCTGTACTCGAATACTGAATCAATGATTGTAAACAAAAATAAATTGTATAAATTAACCCGATACGTTGACTTCTAAGATGTTATCCTAATTTTATGTGGAAAATTGAGTCATGTGCCAAGGTTTTCATTGTGGTGGTATTCTTGAAACATAAAAAAAGAAAGAAAATGAAACATTCCAAATTTTCTACAGTTTGAGTTTGTATAGTCACTTAGCACTATTTTGTTATATTCTGTAGCCTTTAAAAGTAATGCAATTGGAAAGAAAGAGAACAGAATGCAACCAAATGAAAACAACATGAGTGGAAAAAAATCATATGAAGTATTTACATAAAGTAATAGTATCCTAGAGCTGCTCTGACATATTACCACAAACTTGGTGCCTTAGGGCAACAGAAATTTATTCTCTCACACAGAAGTCTGAAATCAAGGTGTGAGCAGGGCCATGCTTCCTCTGAAGACTGTAGGAAAGAATCTCTTCTTGCCTCTCTCAGGTTTTAGTGGTCCCAGGCATTCCTTTGCTAGTGGCAACATGACTTCTCTGTCTCACTGAGTTCATTCCTTATAGGGATACCATTCCTTACAGGGACACCAGTCATTGGATTTAGGGAGCCCACTCTATATCCAGAGTTAAAGATTAAATATTTTAATTACATTTGTAAAGACCCTATTTCTAAATAAGATCACATTCAGAATTTCAGGTGGATATGAATTTTGGGGAATGCTATTCAATGAACTACACAAGGTACTATTGCTACAGCCTTACCCTTTTGTGATTTTTGTATTATTCATCATACAAAAGCACTGGAAGCTATATATCCAGCTTGACTTTAGTAGAGGTACATTTTACTTCCTTATAGTTTTTTAGATTTTTTTCAAATTTTCTAAATGAAAAATTATGTGTATTATTATTATACACAATTAAAAGTGAAGAAACAAACAAAAACAACTCACTGGGACTCTATGTGGGTCAATAGCAAGTGTACCAAACAAACCGTGATTTGCATTAGATAACCAAGTGATAAGGCATTAACAGTTTAGTAGGCATGAGAAAAAGATTTTGAACAAGGAGTGACATGATCTAACTCCTGCTATAACTGTGTTACTATGATTCAGGATTGACAATACGTGGCATGAGATCAAGGACAAGAGTAAAAGCAAGTCAGGATGCTTCCCTTACAGCAATCCAGTACGTATGTTTTGGTATTGGTCCAGATTGATTCCTCAGGCCTTTGTGGCCTGTGTCCTGCCGCTATCACATTTTGTAAAAGTCTTCCATGGAAGCTATCCTTGTTCTATGTTATGCCTTTAGATAAAACAAATCAGAAGGAGGTGTCCATTTCATTAGGTGACACAACTAAATTTCAACATAATTTTACTTGCCTGGAATGATGGATCAAAATTAACAGGGTAAAGTCTTGAATTTAAAACAAAACAAGTCAATTACATAAGCGTAATGTATGGAAATCTGACTAGACTGCACTTTATGTTTTAAAAAAAGGACACACACACACACACACACACACACACACACACACACAGATTTATAGCTTGCACTTGTAGTATGAGCCAACTGTGTGACACAAACACCAAAAACAGTTACTCATTCTGAAGCTGAATTTATGGAATATAAGGAGCTTCTGTTTAATGAGGTGGGAGATTTTAGAGAACGAGAAAACCTAAAGACTCTTATTTTCTGATAAGCAAATAACTAGGGACACTTTACAATTGGCTTCCATTTTCTCAACAAACCCAACAATGACAGGGATCTGATTTGGATTATTGGATAAGAAATGCATAACCAATAATTGTGTTATTTTTAATTTATGGCTGTTTTTATGGTGTCAAACAGACAGTAGGTTTAATGTTTATTTTTCAGAGAGAGAGAGTCAGAGCGAGAGCAGGGGAGGGGAAGAGAGAGAGGGAGACACAGAAGCCAAAGCAAGCTCCAGGGTCTGAGCTGTCAGCACAGAGCCTGATGCGGGGCTTGAACTCATAAACTGTGAGATCATGACCTGAGCCGAAGTCCAATGCTCAACCGACTGAGCCACCCAGGCGCCCCCACAATAGTAGGCTTAAAACTAGATTAATAAACTGTAGTAATTGTAGTCTTTCCTTTTTGAGATTTGAGAATTTATAATAAATCTAGAAAGATAAATTATTGGTTTCTGTGAGCAAAAAAAAAAAAATCTGACATTTCTGACAGATATTTTTGGATTATACACAAATCCTAGATTCTACTAGTTCAACAAATAAAATGAAATCTCCCTGTGATGTTATTTCTAGTCCTGCCTCTTAGATAAGACATCAGATAGTTTGTCAAAAATTATACCACAAGAGGCTAAAGCAGCTGTTATTTATGCCAAACTAATCTGTGAGGCCAGTGTCAATCTAAGAAGTTCAAGTCTAAGGGACATGAAGACCTCCCTGTAGCCTACCTGTCATCGTTAAGAGAAAGAAGATTAGGAAAGCAGCTGCTAAAGGCACAGGGACTGCAGCTTCCTTGGCTTTGCTGGCTTCGCTGGGTTTTTAATGGTGGTTGTGAACCTGACCTACTCAATGGGGGTCACTTAACGAATATAACCCCGGAGGGGAGAACACATCATTTGGTTTTCAGTTTACCATAAGCAATACACCAGGCATAGTAGATGGTGGAAAGTGAGTGAGAGCTGCAACCACTTCCTTCTGCAGGAAAACCCAGTACACAAAAACCCAAACCAAACAAACACACAAAAAACTCAAAACAGATAAAGTAAATAGAGGAGAGAGTGCCATTATTTGCTTCAACATAATATTGACAGATTTTTTCAAAATAATGAAACTTTATAGTTACTATGTTACATGATTCATTTTTAGAAAAATGGAATGTGTTTTTCAGGGATGGGAAGATTCACCAATTTCACAAACATTTATTGAGTGGCTGCTACATGGAAGTTATTATATCAGGCCTTTAAAACAAGATAAATATAATAAGACATTGTTGCCAAACAAAGGTTTTGTGAGTGTGGCAACAGTTTTTTTATTGATTGGAATGGAAATTAAACATAATTTCATGAGGGAGACAAATAGTGGTACATATATTATACCACTAGGCAGAATATGATACAAAATCCATGACAGAAGTTCAAGAAGAGGATTTGTATAAAAATTCACTAATAAATTCTTAACTGGAGGAATCATGGACAGCTTCATGGCAAACCGCCCCCCCCCCACATCATTATATCATTTCTGTTAGGTAAAGAAGAAACTGAGAGTGGAAGAAATAGGCTAAAACGTGAAAAGTGGGTTTAGCAAAAGGCCAATAATATGCTTTGGCAGAGCAAGGGAATGGCTTGATGAGGTTTTTACTAATAGGGCTTTCATTTTAATGGAGAGATAGATGACAAGCAACCAAACACCAATATTTAATTACAGGTGGTAAAATGTCTTATGAGGAAAAATAAAATTAGCCAAGCAGAGAAAGACTGAGCAAAAATTGGGTAGTGAGGTGCCTATTTTACTCACAGGGAGTGTTACCTTGGAGGAGGTAACATTTGAACACAACCCTAGATAAAATGAGAGTGCAAGTCATGTACAGTCTCAGAGAAGAACACTTCTGCAAGAGGAAGAGTACATGTAAAGAACCTCTTTTGGGAATAAGTTGGAAATGTGGTCATAGGCTAATGTTCCTGGAAACAGAAAGGCAGATGGATTCAAAGAAACGAAGGTTTTATCATACAGATGGGAAAGATATGTTACATGGGCTTAGGAGGAAACCCCAAAATCAATTTTATTATATATGTTTGCTTTTTGGATGTGTGTGAGGCTTTCAAATGCAGATGTTGGGTAAGAAATTGGAAATTAGACTCTGGAGCTCAACAAAGAAGTCAGGCCTGAAAATATATGTTCTGTGTAGTATAATGGCCAAAGTTATGAGCTTAGAACCAAAATGCCAGAATTTGAATCCCTGAACTACTAGGTACTTACTAGCTTTGTGTATTTGGCCAAGATACTATACTTCTCAGGTGGCACACAATTTCATCACCTGCAAAGTGAAATTAATTATGCTCTGAGGGTTAAATTAATCAGTGATTTACATTAATTATAACAGTGCATATCATCATTATTATTATTATTGACAAATGATGATTAAAGCCATGAGATTAGAGGAGACCATCTAGAAGGTAAGCATAGAAAGAGTGAAGAACTCTGGAAATCGCTTGTATTTAAAGGTCACGACACAATGACTAAGTCAATAAAAGTGGGGGAAAAAGAAAAGATTGCTCAATTGTGTGTTGTCTTGCCAAAGAGAAAAAAAAAAAATGTTTTGGGAAGGAAGGATTAGTCACTGAAAATTGCTGAGGGTTTGAGTAAAACAAGGAAAGAGAAGTGTCCAAAGGGTTGGTTCAACAGGGTAGATTCACTGGCATCTTGAACAAAAGTGATTTCAGTTGAGCGGGGGGTGAGCATGAGAGCTGCAGGGGAGTGATTAAAAGAAGGGAAAGCCAAAGTATTCAGGCAGCCAGGGTGGAGGCAAGAGGTGAGTGGTGGAATTCTGTTCCAAAGCGGGGCACAGGGGTTTGGATGCAGCTATAAAGTAGCACAGTATCAAGGCAGTTGCTTTGTTTTCCTTTTAAGATGTGAGCATGTCTGTGGACTGATAGAAATGAGACAATAAACAGCAGAGATAAGGTTTCTGAGTTGGCGATAGTAGATGTGATCCAAAGCATAGTGGGAGGGTTGATCTTAAATAGAAACTTGGATAATTTGTGCGCTGAACATGTAAAGACGGCAGGGACATGTGAATACAGATGGTTTTTAATAAGCTTGATGGTGAGAAAATGGTAATTTTTTAAAAATTGCTTATATTTTCTTAGTAAAAGAAGAAGCAAGGCCAACAATTGGGATTTGAAGGGGAAAAACTACTGATGTTATAGGGATTTTTAAAGTTTATTTATTTTGAGAGAGAGGGAGAAGAGAGAAAGAGCATGTGCAGCATGAGCAGTGGAGGGGCAGAGAGAAGGAGAGAGAGAGAATCCCAAGCAGGCTCCCAGTTGTCAGCCCAGAGGCTGACTCAGGGCTCAATCTCATGGTTCCCGACAGAGTGACCTGTGCCAAAATCAAGTCAGATACGTAACCAACTGAGCCACCCAGGCACACTCTAAAGTTATAGATTTTCAGATAAAGCCAAGGCTTACCATATCCTCATAACTCCTGAATAGATTTCTAATATTTTTTTCTACGATGTTATAAAGTATATGGACAGGGAAAACAGAAGTATTAGCAGGTGTATGCAGATAGGATACTAAAGCAAATGTACTCTGTACTTTAATGGGTATGAGGAATGAAAAGGGTGAGGGGGGCTAGTCATATAATTAAGAAATAATTGCCAATAAAATCATTGATGTGGATATAATTATCTGCAGAAAGAAAGTAAAAGAATTGAAGACTGGATAAAAAAATCTTAAGAGGTACCTCTATTTAAGAAATGTTGAGGAAACAGTACAGAAAGCAGAAACAGAGTGGCCAGAAGGTGAGAAGACAAACCAGGAGAAAGCAGTAAGTGGTAAATCAAGATCAAAGTTTTGTCAATGTATCTAGTTTTCAAGGTAGTCAAAATGATAAGAAGTGTTAAAAGGACATTTGATTATTAATGAGAAATCATTAATGAGAAAAGTCATGAAAACTAACAAAAAGAGGCCATATAATCTGTTCGCTTTGTTGGAATTCACAAAACGTTCAGTAAAAATACTAGAAGTTCAGGAGATTCTGTTGGCATATAAGGAATTAATAGGTGCCAAGAAAGAGTAATTAATCAATATGTCTAAGGGGCTCTAAAGTTGTCAGCAAATGGTCGTAAAATGTGTATAGCAAAAGAAAAGGTATGTGAATAAACAAAAGCTTAAAGGTTAGAGGTCACCATGTAAATATCACATTCAAATTTGTTCTATAGTCAGAGATCTAGGAAGACACATTTTACATTATCCTAAAATAAATGAAAAAGTTTTCCTATACTTCAAAAATATATTCTGTACTCTACTCCAGGCTCATTACTCTGGAAAGAATGTACATCACCACTTTTCTCCTTTGGTGGCCAAAAGGCTCTGTCAACAACGAAAGTTATAACATGTCCTGGATGTTGGTACGGTATGAAAAAAAAGTAGATCATACACCTTACAAGAAAGGAACTCATTGACATGGGATGACTTTTACCCAGATTTAAGAAGAAGAGGACATACTATATGTTTGTTGGGTTAAATCTACTCAGGTAGTTCAGGAAAACATAATATCATGAAAATATAAAAAATGCCAGTAAATTGATAAAAAGTGCTGATTTGAGGTAGTTCAAACTTATAAATTACTTCCTGAAGAACTTCTATGATAAAAGCTGCATCTTAAAATTAAATTATACATGGTCAGATGGAGCAAAAAAGCATAAGTATGATTTTCAGATAGATGTTAAGTGCCTATAAGAAAGCGTGATGGCTTAAAAAATTTATCCCAAAGAAAACTGTTAATGGAATGTCATAAGGTGGTTTGAGCTATTATCTTCTATAAAACCCTTAGAGACTTACTGAGCTATTATGCTGACTTTAAATTTTATGTCCTCAACTAACCCTGGTATAGATTGTATATGCATGATACAAAGTATCTTCTATTAAAAAATTCAGAGGGTATGCATGCCTCCCTGGGGTTGTGCCAAGAATTTTTAGGGAGCAGATTTGCAACTTATAAACAGTTAGTAATATGTAATCACAGCTGGGCTATTTTTGTGTTCGTGTGGGAAAGCAATAAACAGATATATAAATAAATGTAACTCATGCAATTTCCAATGTGAATCACAATATTTTTTTTTTAAAAATGATTTCAAGGGAAGGAGTAAGTTTTTGTGATTAAAGTATAATACTTTAATCACAATAAATTTCAATCTGTTTTGAGATTTTTAAATTATCATTTTATTAAGACTCAAATTTCGAGAAAAACTTGGCAAGGTATTCTTTACCTTTCCATCTTTTGCTTTCATCTCTAGAACTTGAGTTATTGGGTTTGGGGAAGATCTGGAGGAAAAGAGAATGGGAAGTTCTTTGTAATTAGGGAATAGATCAGAGTTTCAGTTACTGAACCCATTGGCAGTTTCATATGGTATCTCCTGGGATCTGTTTCCGTATCTTTACCCTATCACTGCACTATTTGTCTCCTGTGCTGTGCAGTTCAGCATATCTAATCCAAATATGGGACCCAGAGTCATACTTGACTCCTCATCCTCCTTATTCGTCTCATCCCTGAAATCCATTCTAACCCAAATCATCTAGATTTCATAGCAGAGGAGATATTTCTGCCTGCCTCTCTGCTTACCCACTTAAGATAGTTCTATCATTTATCATTCCTCCCTAAATAAGATGATTTGTAACTCTGATAGACCAGGGTCTAATTTATTGATTGAACCCTATACACTAATGGGCACAACCCCTGAGTATGATCAACAAAGTCACTTTCTGGTTTCTTTTCGTATTAACGTGATATCCTTCAGATATATACCCAGAAATGGATAGTTGTGGAAACTTAGGTTTAAAGAATGATCTTGAATATATGCCTAGTTGGCAAAGATGCAAACTTTACTTGTGAGGTATGTTTATTTGGGGTGACTGAAACTGTCTAATGGCAATAATAGAGGGATTATGGGGGTACTGAATCTTATCTCCATTCCACTCATCTCTGCCAACACTATGTTCAATTCTAAACTAGGTTTAGAAAGATGAAGCTAACAGAAATGGCCCAGACCCACATGGAGTTTACTGATATGTTTTCAAGTCTCTAGGTGGGTTGACACAGCTGGAAAATGCAGAATTTCCATAATTGGAAGCTGACATTGTCACCAAATTGTGATTTTAGCACTGCACAATCCCTACCCAACCTCTTGGCCTTCCTCTATACACCATGACCAATCATGATAGTGTAAGTATTAGCTACATTTCCTATAAACAGCTAAGGAGACATTATAGGCAAGATCCTATCACTTGTCCATCCTTTGCTGTTATTCCTAGAAATACGACCCAACACAGGTTGCTTTCCATTGGGTCTTCCTAATTCACAGAACCTACACATCTTTAAGAATATTTCATGAAGATATTTTTGCCAATGAAAAACTTTCGCTATTCTGAATCTGATACCGAAACTTTATCTAAATAGAAATGTTCCTCATTGTATCTTAGAAGTCTACAACTACAGGGGTGCCTGGGTGGCTCAGTCAGTTAAGCATCAGACTTTGGCTCAGGTCGTAATCTCACAGTTTGTGATTTTAAGCCGCGCATTGGGCTCTGTGCTGACAGCTCAAAGCCTGGAGCCTGCTTGGGATACTAGGTCTCCCTCTTCTCTCTGCCCCTCCCCCACTCACACTCTGTCTCTCTCTCTCTCTCTCTCTCAAAAATAAATAAACATTAAAAATATTTAAAAGGGGCGCCTGGGTGGTGCAGTCGGTTAAGCGTCCGACTTCAGCCAGGTCACGATCTCGCAGTCCGTGAGTTCGAGCCCCGCGTCAGGCTCTGGACTGATGGCTCAGAGCCTGGAGCCTGTTTCCGATTCTGTGTCTCCCTCTCTCTCTGCCCCTCCCCCGTTCATGCTCTGTCTCTCTCTGTCCCAAAATAAATAAACGTTGAAAAAAAAAATTTAAAAAAAAAATTTAAAAAAAAGAAGTCAACAACTGCAGGAAAGTAATTCGGAAGTCATTTTGACTTTAAAAATGTAGTAAGTACATTATACATTATTTTACAAATGCATATTACATTAATTCTAAACAAAAATGGAATAAAAGAGGCTTTTATGAATCCAACTTTAATTTAGAAATCTCTTCATGTACTCAAATATTATTTTACAAACGTCTATTATTAAGTGAACCCCAGAATCAAAACAAAGTCGTCCACTGAAACTGCGAAGTGCAATCTAAAGTCCAAAATATTTATTTATTGAAAACGTCATATAAATCATCTAAGGAAAAAAGCTAAAGAACATAGTGAACTAAACCTATATTTGGATGGATGGTATCCCATGAGCATAGTAGGAACTTAGATACTTGTCATCTTCACTTCTATCTTTGGTCATAGAGTCAGTATCGTTAAATATTTCTATGCAGTATTGTTAAAAAGGAACCCTACCAATTCCACTGTAGCCAATAATAAGAACACTTACACATTTCAACTCTAGGAAATTACCATGGCTAAAATTTGCTTTAGACTGGGCTGAGCATCTCCGCCAAGGATTCTACACATTGGGAATATACTTTATTGGCATATACTGAGTGACAAATTGCTAAGTGACTTGAGTATATGACCTGCATTCACCATACAAAGTGTTACTAAAATTACTATTGTAATCATGGGTAGGAACTTTATATTAATAAAGGAAATGGAGGGATTTCAATTATCCTAGGATATAAGACAGCCAAAACTCTTTTCCTTTAACCATCTGAGAAAGGCAGACAAAACAGAGGATGAGAGATAGCAAGATTTTGCTTAATTATGTGACAAATTGTGTTTCGGCAGTTCAACGTGTAAGTTATATTGCAACGTGAGCAAAAGCATTGAAACAGTGAAGTGTTTAACTGAGGTGAGATGCCTTATTTTCCATATTTTCAGTGAGAGATTACTGGACTCAATTTCCATGATGTTTTTTCTATTTCTCAATATGATTGTTGTTATACAAATTTTACTTGCCTGATAAAAAAAAAAGAGATCAGAAAACACCTGTTTTTTGCACCAGAGCATAGGAGAACTTTAAATGTTTACAACCGAATATACTTCTTCCCTTTTATTTCACAACTAGATAGTAGCTGCATCAGTATTTAGTGGTGTATTTTCATTGGGCACATCTTTTACAAGAATAAATAGTTAAAATGCTGTTTATTTATAAGGTCATTTTCACCTACAGATATATTTATTTATTTATTTTAAAAAATTTTAATGTTTATTTATTTTTGAGACAGAGACAGACAGAGCATGAATGGGGAGGGTCAGAGAGAGAGAGGGAGACACAGAATCCGAAGCATGCTCCAGGCTCTGAGCTGTCAGCACAGAGCGCGATGCGGGGCTCAAACTCATGAAGCATGAGATCATGACCTGAGCCGAAGTCGGAGGCTCAACTGCCTGAGCCACCTAGGCGCCCCACAGATATATTTATATCAACATATATTTATACCACCGGTTCCAACTTTGCAAATGCCTAAACGTCCATAGATGTCTACAGTGTCTTTGTTTTCTCTACTACACACATATTTACTATTAAAACTGTAAGAATTAATTTATAATCTACTTTCCAGGATATGTTGTTGCTTCATCGGCATTTTGAAAATGCATACTGAGCTATTTTTGCCTTTCATTTGACGGGAAAGATTCCATTCACTCCAAGTAAATGAGCTTCTTTAGGTAGAAAATTACTATTTCTCTATTCATTTAGATTTAAACTGGAAAGGACTTTACATAAACACATGACTGTTTGCTCCTGAAGATCACTGTCATATCATCATTCCAAAGATAGTTTTTCTCCCTGATGGATTAGTCCAGATGTGTCCCAAACCTGTCACAAATCAGAAAAAGGTTAAAGATCATAAATTTCTGTGTTGGACCCTCTGTCAAGTCATGTTTACTGTCACTGAAAGGTTAGGCTGGAGAAGAAAAGAATAAGGTTGATGAATAGTGCAGAGCATGTGTCAGTGAAATGAAAGAGATGGTATGTACCTGTTTTCGGCAGTGATCAGCCATCTAGACTTTGCCTTGTCACTTTTAGTTTTTCAAAAGCACATTGCTTTTAGGTCTGGATCCTGAGCATGCCTTAAGGCACTGGGACCTTAGAAACAAATAATTCATTAATATGTTTCCTGCCAGTTCTTTGAAGATGTGGGCCTTTCTCTCTGCTGATATGTCTGCCTCACTGGCTATTACCTACCACCTCCAAACCTTTTGAGTGAGCAGCTGTAATTATGCTGGGCTCTTTTCTAAGAAAATGGCAGTAAGGAAAGCCAGAAACTGAAATGTATTCTATTATTGCTCATATGGAAATGTGTTCCAATATAGAGGTCTTTAAAATACAAACTAAGGTAAAGTTAGCCATTCATCTTTTCATACTCTGGTTAAGAACTTTTGCAAAACAGAAAGGTACAAATACCCGCAATATGAGAACGTGGTTTTGTTGGGCAGTTGTAAGTACACAGTGAAATAGGCGGATTTAAAATCATAGGGTCTGTGATCAAGCGAGCCCAATCCCACATGGTGGAAAAGAAACAGAATTGCGATTCCTGTACTCCAAATGCTCTTTCGTAAGTTGTAGATGGTCTCAAAATAGTTACAGGTGATTTTGGCCAGAGATAAAGGTTAATTTTTCCAAACCTTTACAAGTGATTTTAAGTCTGTCTGAGTGACTAACAAATACAGTAGCTGGCTACATAGTGTGATTAGGGAAACAAGCCTCTTCCTTCTGACTTCTAAAGAAGTGTGGTTTCTGTCAAAGTGTCTGTCCTTGACTGCATTGTGCTGTTATTCTTTATACTCTACTGGGATGTCAAAGACTCGCTTATGTCAAATATCATTTGATAGATGGGACTCACATTCATCTACTTAAGCTTTAACCTTTTTCTTGAATACAGTAGAATGTATACTTTTCAAAAGGTGTTTTATTCACCAAAGCACAGTCCCTGGCACAGTTCCAGGGGTAATATAACCTCTCAATGGGGAGCAGATTCTGAGCCAGCATCATGTTGAGAGTTAAATCCAAGTTGAAAAGAAAAAGACAAAGTCCGATCCTAGGACTAGAGGATGGTTAGAAGAGAGCAAGGAAATTTCTACTTAGCCATTCAGAGTCAAGAGGACAGAGAAGCAACAGGACCCTGGAAACGTACTGCTGATTGAACAGATATGAGGGTGTCCACGCCATCGAATCTTAGGACCGGTGAAGGCACAGCTAATTCACTGAGTTTCTGGGGGAAAAAAAAAAAAGCAGACTTGATACCGAATGCCCACTTTCTTTACCTATAGGAGAGGAGTGGCACTCTAAAGGAATTGAATTAACTTGCAAGGTTTAAAAATACTGCCATGTACTCTAGCAAGGATTTATTTTTTGTTTTGTTTTGTTTTGTTTTGTTTGTTTTGTTTTGTTTCATTTTATTTATTCTTTTTAATATTTATACGTTTTTGAGAGAGGGAGAGAGAGCACGAGTGGGGAAGGGAAAAAGAGAGAGGGACACAGAGGATCCAAAGTGGGCTCTGTGCCAACAGCAGCGAGTCCAATGTGGGGTTCAAACTCATGAACCATGAGATCATGACCTGAGCCAAAGTTGGATGCTTAACCAACTTAGCCACCCAGGCACGCCTCTAGCAAGGACTTTAATACTAGCATATTTGACTCCAATGTCAATTTAACTTCCTACAATATATACAAATAGTACTCAAACTATAATCCCCAGACCAGCAGTGTCAGCATCATTTAGGAAATTGCAAGAAATACAAATTCTAAGACCTTACCACAAATGTACTGATCATAACATATAGGGGTGCAAACCAGGAATCTGTTTTTTAACAAGTTCTCTTGGTGATTCTGATGCATGCTGATGTCTGAGAACCATTGCACTATATCAAGCTGCAACATACATAAACAAACAAACAGCAGAGTCAGACCTATAGATAAAAAGAACAAACTGATGGCTTCCAGAGGGAAGGAGGGGTGTGTGTAGGGGGCAGGGGTTGAGCAAAATAAGTGAAGAGGAGTGAGAGGAGTGAGAGATACAAGCTTCCAGTTATGGAATGAGTAAGTCATGGTAATAAAAGTTACAGCATAGGGAATATAGCCAATGATATTTTAATACTGTTACATGGTGACAGATCATAGCTACACTTGTGGTGAACATAGCAAGAGAATAGAGATGTCGAATTACTTTGTTGCACATCTGGGACTAATATAATATTATGTGTCAACTCTACCCCAAACAGCAACAGCAACAACAACAGCCACAACAACAACAACAACACCTCTTTCAGAACCTCAGGTGCTTAGGATACAGAGATAAATAAACCAGCGTCTCTGCCCTCATGTCAGAAGGTGTTATGGGCATTCAAAGGAAGAAAATATAAACTAATACTTTTAAAAATCAGTAATACTTTTAAAAAATACTTTTAAAAATCACTTGATTGTTTACTACATGTCAGTTGTATTTGGGAAATAATACAGTCTCATTTGATGGATGATGAAACTGAAGTGTAGTGACAAGATGTAAGTTGCCCAACATTATGCAACTGATAACTGATTAGAGCCAGAATTGTCATTCTTGGTTTCATATTGAAAAGGGCATAGGTAGAATCTAGCATCAGATCAGGGCACAGTTTAAATATCGTTACTGTATAGGATAGCTTAACGTTACACACAAAAAAAGAATGTCATACATTGTAATGGGTTTGTTTTTCTTCTCTCCCCTCTTTTTGGGCTAATCTGAAGAAATGTTTGACTTCAAAACTAAGGATTAACATCAAATCATATTGCTTCTGGTTTAAAGAATTTGAAAAAGCTTTGTGGACAGTCTGTTTGAAAGTGTTTTGTTTTGTGTTGTGCTGTTTTGTTTTGTTTAGGTTAGGTCTTCCAAATTTCAGCTAAGTGTTCTTTCATAATTTTCAGATTATTTCATCCTCAAAAAAGAAAGTCAAATTCTTAAAAGAAAAAAAGAAAAAGAAAAAAAAATGCTGAACAATCAAATAGATTCAGAGTCAAATAAAGTAAAAATTAATATTACAAACCAGGGTATGAGTAACTATTAAGTTATTAATGATTCTAAAATGCCATTTAAAAAAATATATGGGGGCACTTGGATGGCTCAGTGGGCTGAGGGTCTGACTATCGATTTCAGCTCATGTCATGGTCCCAGGGTTATGGGATCGAGCCCTGTGTTGGACTCTGTGCCGAGCGTGGAGCCTACTTAAGATTCCTTGTCTCTGTCTCCCTGTGCCCCTCTCCCCTGCTTGTGCTCTTTCTCTAAAACAAACAAACAAACAAACAAACAAACAAACAAAAGAAATCTATGACTTTTTAAAGGATACATTCATTTAAAAAGAATAATACTAGTTTTGAATTACACCATTTCTTCCACAGGTAAGTTCAATTGTATACCACTTGTACCTACTTTTTAACTACATGTCTGTTAGTTAACATTTTAAAGATTTGTCTGTTACTTAAAGCTTTTCCTTGCCTACATCAAACCAAAATATTCTTCATTATTCTTTGTAGGGCATAATATTTAGATACAATCTAAACCTCTCAGGATCTAATTGTGACAAAATATTAAGCTATTCTTTAATTTGGAATTTGCTATTTCACATAAAAATTTATTGGGAACGGAAACATCAAATGGGGTAATAAATACTACATATATTTCTACACGTAGTTCTATAAAATAAACTATAAAAGCTATATCCACTTCCTGTCTAAGAAACTGATAATAACTGAGATGTTATTATGGTTTTAGAAACAGTTCTGAATACGGATCATATCCCATATGTATTTGTGAGTCTGATTTCCCTGGAATACTTTGTTCTGACCTATGGCTCCTGTTGCCTTCTTGGTAACAT
Organism: Leopardus geoffroyi; assembly: GCF_018350155.1. Lineage (NCBI taxonomy): Eukaryota > Metazoa > Chordata > Mammalia > Carnivora > Felidae > Leopardus > Leopardus geoffroyi. The sequence goes on from NC_059328.1 coordinate 60,202,986, forward strand.
GTCTTTATTTACCAATATTTTATGGAAAGATTGGTTCTCCAGTAATACTGTCTTCAATATACCAGTTATGGTTGTGTAATATTGCTACCCTGTATTTCTCTAACTTAAGCATTCTACTTTGCTCTTTTTTTCTTTCTGTTCCTCTGACTAGTTAATATAAAATCACCCGTCTCTAAGTTCACAATTCTTTCTTCTCCTTTAACAATTGTTTTATAATTTTCTTTAATGTGTACTTATTTTTGAGAGAGACAGAGACAGAATATGAGTGGGTTGGGGCAGAGAGAGAGAGAGGCACAGAATCTGAAGCAGGCTCCAGGCTCCGAGCTGTCAGCACAGAGCCTGATGCGGGGCTCGAACTCACAAGCTGTGAGATCATGACCTGAGCTGAAGTCGGACGCTCAACCCACTGAGCCACCCAGGAGCCCCACTCCTTCATCAATTCTGCTGGTAAAGCTCTCTATTGATTGTTCCCCCCTCAGTTTAGTTATTGTATTCTTTAACTCTATAATTCTGTTTGGTAGTTTTTAATAGTTTCTAACTCTTCATTGATATTCTTATTTTATTCACGTATGATTTTCCTCATTTTGTCTAGTCATCTGCCTGTGCTTTCTTGTAGCTCATTGAGCTTCATTAAAATAATTATTTTGAATTCTTTGTCAGGCAGTTTGTAGATCTCCATTTGTTTAGGGTTGATAATTGTTGATTTATTTTTTTCCTTTGGTAGAGTCATATTTACTTGATTCTTCACTTTGTTGTAGCTATGTGTTGATGTCTATGCATTTGAAAAAGCAGTCACCCCTTTCAATCTTAATGGTCTGACTTTGGAAGGGAAAAACTTCTACCAATTGGCCTGACTATTCTGGAAGCCTCTCATTTTTTTTTTTTTCTTTCTAAGAATGTATATGTTCCACACCTCTCCCTTCCTTCTGAGGGATAATCTTGGGATTATACATTTTCTCCAAATCTCACAGAGCCGTGCTTGGTGCTAAGAGCCACCTGCCCTTTCCCCTTAGGGCAGGGCATTGGAATGTTGGAAGTAAGCCTCATTCTCTCTCTCTCTCCTAAAGGAGAAAACTCAGTATTATATATCTTTTCTATATCCCAATGAGAGGAGCCAGCTGCTGAGATTCTTTATAATTCCTTGTAAGTATTCTACTTTAGTGCTCTCTCTATTAGACTGTATTACTGGTGTTACGCTGATGTCCAATATGATAGGAAAAGTCTTCAAAAACAATTCTAAGACAGGAGCCTGCATTTGTGTAGCCCATGACAATTCCTTTTTTACATTATTAAATATCTTCAAACAAATAGCTGAATTCTAACTGTTTAATCACCTCATGTCACAGTATCACAAGAACTGCTCAATCAATAAATAATTATACCTTATTTAGTTTAGGCACACTATATTCATTTCATAATATTATAGGACTTTTGTTATAGGTCATATTTTAGTTGAATTTCCAGTTTTCCAGATCAGTGCTTATATATTCACATCTTTCAAAAGTCTTGTTTCAAATGGTGCTTCATTTATTACCAGCGCATAAATATTTAGTTGTTAAAATAATGACTGTGTTTGTATATTTTTTGGAATCACCATATTCAAAGTGAAAAAAAAAATTAACATTAAGATGCAATTTACCAATCCTGGAGAAATCTCATTCTTGAGGATGATGGTAGCATAGCATCACCATCATTTTGTATTAGTTTCTACACTTGCATATATCATGTATTTAAGGAAAATAATCATTGTCAAAAGAGTAAATCAAGCTGCTTCAGCTCTTCAGAGTTGCGCCCAAATTAGCATTCAGATGATTCTACTGGGAAATTGGAACACTCTAACAAGCTGTGGCGCTTCTCCTTTCTCTTAGGACTATCGTACGCAATGAGCTCCACAAAATATTGTGGGTTTTTGTTGTTGTTGTTGTTGTTGTTGTTGTTGTTTTCCAAAATGAGCCTGGGCTTTGTGAACACTCAGGCCTAGAATCAACTCCTACTTCTGCCATTTACTGGCTGGAGAAACTTCAGCAAGTAACTAAGCTTCTATGAATTTCACTTTCCTACTTGTCAAGAGGAAAAATTTCAAGTGTTTGAGAGGTTTCATTGAGGTAACCAATGTGTAATTACTTATAAACTGCACAGTTTCTCACCATTCTTCCTATGGCTTCCGTTCACCATGGCTTCCAACAGAGATGATCCAGGACTTCTGGAGAATAACTTCTTAAGGGCTATAGTTCTGAAATTGGGATGTCTGCATATGAATCCCAGGTTCTAGACCTGCTGGTCTTGTGATTCTGTGCTCATATGCTAGGACTATGTAAGAGTTAAGGCAGGAACATGCAAAGTAAGGTGTTCAGTGTAAAACTGACACATCGAAACCTTATTTCGTTGTTAGCTGAATTATTTCTCATTACATTCCTTGTGTCTGGGCTGAGATGCCCCACGTGTTACATGGCTTAGGGAAGTAGCTATAGTTGCTCTATGTTTAGGTGTTTCATTAACAATGTTGATTCTCAAAAGCAATCCATGATGGTCATTATTAACAAAGATAGCTACACATGTTAAGAGGATTATCTCCAAATGAAAGCATTATTAAGTGTGTCTTTCAACTTCTCAATTCTCAGAACCCATAGTTTAAAAACTTAAGTTATTAAAGTTGCTATGTAGGTGACTGGCCTGAATTCATGGAAAAAAAAAAAAGGATTTTTTTTGGCCAGCATTTTATCTATGGCTATAGATAGCATGCTTTTCTTTTTTCTTTTTTCTTTTCTTTTCTTTTCTTTCTTTCTTTCTTTCTTTCTTTCTTTCTTTCTTTCTTTCTTTCTCTTTCTCTCTCTGTCTCTTCCTTCCTTCCTTCCTTCCTTCCTTCCTTCCTCAACCCCTCTCCCTCTTTCCCTCCCTTCCTTCCCTGACTCTCCCCCTCCTTCCCTCCCCTCCCTCTGTCTTTCCTTCTCTTCCATCCCTCCATCCTTTCCTTTCCTTCCTTCCTTCCTTCCTTCCTTCCTTCCTTCCTTCCTTCCTCCCTTCACACATCTATAGAGTCATTTAACAAATTCCTTTATGCGGGATCTGGAGTATGAAAGCCAGGATTTCAATCCTGGCACCAAATTAATTTTGTGACACCGAATAAGTTATTTAACCTCTCTAAGCCTCATGTCTCTACCTGTTAACTTTATATAATAGTAGCACCTACCCCAAAGGATTATTTTAAAAACTAAATGAGATACTGCAAATCCCATTGTACAGTGCCAGGCACACAGGGCTCAACCATGTTAGCTAGTATAAGTATTATTTTTATTATTAAATAATTTTATCATTCCTCCTTCTCCTCCTCATATCACTACCATATCCACTACTGCTTGCCAGCACTCTACCACATGCCGAGTCTACACTTACAGAAACAGAAAATAAATAAATAAATAAATAAATAAATAAATAAGTAAATAAATAAATAAAACAAAATCATTGTCTTTGTCCTTATGAAATGCACATTCTGTGAGTAGATAAAAAAATGTAGGATTATAATTATTGATAATTGAAAGGGAAACATTTCGGGGGGATAATTGGGAATGACTGGAGGGGGCCAACTTAGGCTGTTTGGGAAGGCCTTCTGCACCTTTTTTGGAAGTGGCAAAAAGCAAGACCTGAGGAGAAGGTACAAATATGAAAAGCAGAAGAGCTTGGACATGCAAGGTGGTGGGAAAAAAAAAATTAGTAGATGGAATGAGAGTGAAGTTTAGACCTCAGAAAATGCAGAAGTCATATGTAAGGGGAAATGCTAGATTTCATTTGAAGTATTTATTTGAAATATTTGTTCTTGTTCTTCAAAGGACTCTGTGTCTGTTGCTGATGTTATAGATTTTGCTGTCCTTTTTTATAGTCTTTAAACCTGTTGGAGTGTTTACAGGGCATTCTGCTATACCGAGCATGTATGTACAAAGTAGGATACCTGCCATGAGAAAAATAAATAAACAAACACACCAAGTATCAAATAAGCAATGTTAAAATCTCCAAATTATGCATCAGTTAAGATTTTAATTTACTAAAGCTGTTTTCTTAATTCTGTAGGCTTTGTTCACAGATGGCAATATTTAAATCACGGAGTTAACATAAAGTGATAAAAGAAAAAGATCTTGGTGGTGTGATGTATCCAGTAAACCAGAACTGTGCAAACTCACCAATTAAATTTGACAACTCCTTAAAAGATTTAATCCCACAGATGCACTATGACAATCCCAGAGTGGGAACAGTACATGAAATGCCGCATCCTGCTCAGTCACTTAGCTGTTCTTTGTTAAGGCTGCACAATCAGAATTGCATTTAAAGAGTAGACGCTGGAAAATTCAGTTAGTACACAGACACCATATGCAAAACCCTGTCTTTGTCACTTGGAGGATGCAAATGAAAATCTTTGAATCTTAAACACTTCCGATTGGACTGATTTTATTTCTCCATGTCATTTTCTTGTTCGTGCTCAAACGTAAGAGCAATAAGACCCAACCCCCTCCAAATGACTTAGCGAATTTTTACACTTTTTTCTAGAAATAATTTCCTAAACTGAAATGAAAAAAAAAAAATTGTGTTTTGCTCTTCCTGGACAATAATCTCTGTATTTGAAAAGCTCTTTAATTTAGCCCTAGGGTTTAAATTAAACTTTGTAATAGCAGTGGTTTTACATTCTTTTCAGGTAGACACATTGTTCAGCGCTGTGATTAATTGGGCAAGCCTGATTCCTTATATTTAGAGCCCACTTGTAAGTGGAAGTGAGAAATGAATTGTGCCAAGAGCCTTCAGTTCTGTTTTTATTAATAGAGTAGATTACATAGATCATGAAAACAATCTTCTAATTTATAAGAGTCAATCTAATATCTTGTTAAACAAGAGTTATTATTATTGAGCTTAAACTATTGAAGTGTGTTATACCAAAGGGCCACTTCCCACATTGAAGAATACTGCTGTGAACACTAGCATATTAACCACATGCTAATGGGCTCTCAGCAGCCTGATAAGTTATTGATTATCTTAGCTGGCATAATTCGTATCAGGAAGAGACAGTGTAGTTAACTGGAATGTAAGTTCTTCCTTTTTGCAACTTGAAACAGACTCACTTGCTCATCAGTCACTTTATTCAGGGCCATGGTAACAGACAGAAGGCTTTGTCCACAGGTGGATGGGTCCTTTCAGAAAGGAGCAGTGCTGAGCACCATTAAACTCTGGCCCAGAAAATTTCAACTCCTATTGTACCTATTAATCTAAACAGTAACTGAAATGCCAGATGGAAGAGCAATTCAAAGCCACTTGCCATTGTTCTCTTGCTAATGCGAATGGTAAAATTATACTGAATTTTGTATTTTGTTCATTTTTACCAAGACAGAACTGAAATGGAAAAGGATAAAGAGTATATGTGATTATAAAAGGCTATGTTAAAAAAAAAAGCATTCACATGGTAACAGTCAGCCATATTATTTTAAAGTGTTTCTATAGAAAAGATTTTCCATTGTGAATAATATTTAAACATATGCAAAAAAGTAATTTTATGGAGGATTTTCCCCACACAAAGTTGTGATCAGTGGGGTTTGTTATGTTCACTGGAAATTGGAGCCCTTACAACCTGTGCTTCAGCTGACACCTTTCTCCGAACATTACTGATTTTTATAATGGGAAGAGAAATGCACATTGAAAATTGTAAAGCGGCGATAAAATAGCTTTTAAATAAAGAAATATATTATTGTGAAGTAATGTAGGCATTGTAAATTGGCAAGATTTCATGACACATTGCTATGTCTATTCATTTGTGGAAATGTTTGAAATTGCTCAAAAGGGCTTAGTTTCATGTTTTGGAGGAATGGTTAAGTTTAGTATGACAGTTTGCTAAAAAGAGGGAAAAATATGATCTCCTGGTGAATAAATCACCTTTTAATAGTTTTTTTCAGACAAATTATATAATATTTTGCCAAATACAGGATCGGATTTCAGTTGTAGTCATTTATGACAGCTAGATGAATGAAGTTTCACCTGGCATCCCTCACTAATATCATCCAAGAGGAGCTTGTTCAATTGTTTTAACCAGAAACTCTTTTTCCCCTTTCATCTGCATAAGTGTAATAGCAGCTCCCCCCCTCCCCCACCATTCTTATGGAATATGTCAGTTAGAGTGAATCAGATCTAAAACAATGAACCACTTGAAGTGACATAGTATGATGGTTAGGCATTTGGGCTTGGCAGTCAAAAATGTCTGGATTAAATACCAGCACTGTGTCCTTAGGCAAGATAATTTAGTTCCATAACCCTCAGTTTATTCAACAGCAAAGTGGGGATAAAGTATCTCCAGGATATAAATTGTGCTAAGAATTAAAGGAGACAATGCATGTAAAGTTTTTAACAAGGCATGTAACACGGTTAAACACAGAATTATATTAGTGTTATCTAGTCCAGCTTTCTTGAGTTAACAATGGAACTGGACAGCAAAAGTACTATGCTTAACCATAATTAACCATATAAATAAAAACATAGAATTAATAGCAACGTCATGTCTAAAAAGAGCAGCCTCTTAGAACTAAATTGCATTTCAGATTGTTCTACTCAGGAAATGTGAGATCAAGTTCTTCTCGCATATATGAGTATATTGTAGCATTTTATTATATATTAATATATATATAAATTTATTTAATAATAATAAAAATAACGTATACTTATATATTTTAGTTACCTGTGGTTAATTAGGAGACTCTATCATAGTTCTTCTATAACTTTGTTATAGGTTTTCATTAACACTGCTCTTTCTGCTGGCCATAGCCATGAATTTAATCTTAACTCAACCTTTCATTGGTTACACAAGAATATATAGTGTCTGTATTTGCAACTCTATCCCCACTCATGGGAACACTCATCCCCTCCAAATGCCCCCTCAAACTAAGTAGTAGTGTTATGTTGATATGCCATCATCTCATTTTTTACTAACAAAGCTATCAATTCTATTTATGAAGCTCTGCTCCAAAGGCTTCAGTACAGGATATGAATTTTTATTATCACACCTGTCAGTCAGCTTGAGTTACTAGTGATGAATATACCATGGCCTTTAGCTAATATCAAATGTAAAGAAAACAAAAAAAAATGTGGCTTCTTTCATATAGCTAGAAAATGATGGGATTAGTGAATTCAGTTAACATTGCCATTATAACAGCATTTGAAGTTTAAAACCTTTAGACATCCCTCTTTCACAGATTAAGAAATCAAGATTCAGCGCAGTTAAATGAATTGTCCAGGGACCCATACATAGTAATAGGGTGGAAATTAAGATTCAAAAGTTTTAAAATTTTGGAGACCCAGATTCAGCACTTCCATCTCTTAAAAATTCCTGGAATACCTGTTCTCTACATTGGGCTACTGAGCTATTAACTCTAAAACATCGTCTTTTGCTTTCACAAACTGAGGGAGGTCATGTCAATAGAACCCGAGAGACATTGAGTACAACTTATAATGATATGTTTAGCAGCAATTTTATTTTGATGCGATTCAGCTTTATTCAGTATCTCTTTCTATTTTATTTCTATTCATTGGCATAGATACATAAATCCACTTTTAAAAATTCAAACCTTGCCTCTAAGATTCTGATCTCACAAAAAAAAAATCTCTTAACCTATATAAAATGCACTCTCTTTTTCTTCATGCTCATTCATCTTCCTGAATGCTACATAATATGGTTTTATTTTGGATCAATGTAAAAGTTAAATAATATTTATTGGCTCCCTCCTTTCCTGCAATAGCTACATCATTAATTTAGCTGGTATTTTGTATTGAGAGGACCAAAAAGAAGAACAAGGAGAAATAAAATGAATTTTTGAATTGTTATAAAAGCTTCTTCAGATCAACAACTTTCTAAAATAGCAGAAAATTTACAAATGAGAGAGATTTCAATTTAACAAAATCAGCATATACCAATGGTTAAGAACTTGAGGTCTTTAGCTAATGAGCTAAGTTTAATACTGTCTGTGGAAACTTAGGCAAATTTTATTAACCCGCAGATTCCTGATTCTTCATAAAGGGATACAAAAGCAGATGCATCATAGTATTCTGACCCTCACTGTCTCTTCTTCCTTCTCTGTGGAGGTAAGTAGATCTAGGAACTCATCATTACTAGTTCTGTGGCTTTTGGACAAATTATATAATCTGTTTTCGCTCATTGTTCACAAAAAGTTGTTGGTAAAGTTAATGAAATAATGTAAATAAAGCCTCTAGTGCAGTGGCCAAAAAACCATAGCCCTCCAGACAAATCCACCTTGCTAGTCATTTTTATAAATATAGTTTTATTGGAACAAGGCATTATTTTGTGCCACAATGACACAGTTAAGTAGTTAGAACAGAAAGCACATGGTTCACAAAGCTTAACATATTTCCTTTCTGACCTTTTAGAGGAAAAGTTTTTCAACCACTGCTTTAATGCATGGCCTACTGTGATTTTTTTCCTCCTCCCATCCTCCTATCTTTCTTTCTTTCTTTTTCTCTCTCCATCCCTCCACATCTCCTTCTAGAAACATGTTTTGTCCACTATGTAAGCTGAACTCTAAGTTGAGCTCTGAAAAAATATCAGCAAGAACCAAAATAACCTTGAGAAATAAAGTCAGTGGTATCAGTTGCCCTTATGTCAAACTATACTGCAAAACTATAGTAATCAAAACAGTGTAGTATTGGCATAAAAACCGACACATTGATCAATGGAATGGAATAAAGACCCCAGAAATAAACACACACATATGTGGTTGACTAATTTGCTACAAAGGAGGGAAGAATTTAAAATGGAGAAAGGACAGTCCCTTCAATAAATGGTGTTGGGAAACCATATACACCATATTCAAAAATGTTACACCTCTACAAATATCAACTCAATATAAAGACTTGAATGTAAGACCTGAAACCATAAGTTCCTAGAAGAAAACATAGGCAGTAAGCTCCTTTACATCAGACTTCACAATATTTTTAATCTGATTCCAAAGGCAAGAAAAACAAAAGCAAAAATAAACAAATAAGACTATATCAAATTAAAAAGCTTCTGCACAGTGAAGAGCCATCAACAAAAGGAAAAGCAACCTCCTTAATGGGAGAAGTTATTTGCAAATCATATATCTGATAAGGGATTAATATCCAACATGTATAAAGAAATCATACAACTTAATAACCAAAAAAAAAGGGGCGCCTGGGTGGCGCAGTCGTTTAAGCGTCCGACTTCAGCCAGGTCACGATCTTGCGGTCCGTGAGTTCGAGCCCCGTGTCGGGCTCTGGGCTGATGGTTCAGAGCCTGGAACCTGTTCCCGATTCTGTGTCTCCCTCTCTCTCTGCCCCTCCCCCGTTCATGCTCTGTCTCTCTCTGTCCCAAAAATAAATAAATGTTGAAAAAAAAATTAAAAAAAAATAAATAAGCAAAAAACAGTCCAACTGAAAAATAGGCAGAGGATCTGAATAGACATGTTTCCAAAGAAGACATACAGATGGCCAACAGTCACACAAAAAGACACTCAACATCATTAATTATCAGGGAAATGCATATTAAAGCCACAATAGGATAATACCTTACGACTGTCAGAAAGGTTGCAATCAAAAAGATAAAAAAAATAACATGTGTTGACAAGGATGTGGAAAAAAGGGAACCATTGTGCACTCTTTGTTGGAATGTAAATTGGTACAGCCACTCACTATTGAAATAATGTGGATTTTCCTCAAAAAATTTAAAATAGAGTTACAATATGATTTAGTGATTCCAGTATGGGGTATCTATCCAAAGAAAATGAAAACAGTAATTTGAAAAGGTGTATGCACCCCTCTGTTTATAACAGCATTATTTACAATAGCCAAGATTTGCAAACAGCCTAAGTGGCCATTGATAGATGAATAGATATAGAACATATAATGGAATACTATTCAGCCATAAAAAAGAAGGAAATCGACATTACAACAACATGAATGGAACTTGAAGGTATTAAGCTCAGTGAAATAAGTCAGATAGAGAAAGACAAATACTGCATGATTTTACTTATATGTGGAAATTATAAAAACAAAATAAAACCAAACTCAGATACAGAGAATAGGTTGTTAGTTGCCAAAGGTGAGGGGCTGAGGGGAGGAGATGGGTGAAGAAGAAGTACAAAGCTCCAGTTACAAATAAATAATGGGTCTGTAAAGTTTGGCATGGAAATATAGTCAATAACATTATATTAACTTTGTAAGGTGACTAGACATATTGTGGGAACATTTTGCAATGTATACAAATGTATTGTTATACAAATATAATCCCTATATAGGTATCACTATATACCTAAAATAATATAACATTGTATGTAAATTATACCTCAATGAATTTTTTAAAAGACCCATTTTCTACAGTGTGGTCATGGATATAGACAAATAAAATAATTATTTTTAAGTAATCCCTACACCCAACATGGGACTTGAACTCAACACCGAGATCAAGTAGTGTTCTCTATCCACTAAGCCAGTCAGGTGCACCTGCAAATAAAACAATTAGAATAGAGTAAGTGCTATGATAAAATAATTGCATATAGACAAGTGCCCTTAGCAGATCTCAGGGGTTCAAGAAATCTTTCTAGAAGAAAAGATCTAGGGGAGCCTGGGTGTCTCAGTCAGTTAAGTGACAGACTCCTGATTTCGGCTCAGGTCATGATCTCATGGTTGGTGAGATTGAGCCCTGCATCAGGGTCTGTGCTGATAGCATGGAGCCTGCTTGGGATTCTCTCTCTTCCCCACTCTCTCTCTCTGCCCCTTCCCTTGCTCACATACACACTCTCTCTCTCAAAATACATAAATAAAATTTTTAAAAAAGAAAAGATCTATAAGGTGAAATCTGGAATATGAGTAGAAGTTATTAAGAAGGGAAGGAGAGGAAGAATGTTTCACCAGTGGGGATAATAATCATAAAAGCATGATGATCACAGAAAACATGACCCTTTCCAGAACTTCAAATACTTCAGTGTATTGGGATCTTTTTGCAAATGGATTATGCAGAAGGATAAGGTTAGCTGAATAGGGAGCGAACTATGCAGGGCTTTATAAGCCATGGTCCAGAAAATTGAATTTATTATACCGAATTCTTATTATACTGAATTCATATAACTATGAAAGTTATATGAATGGGTTGCAGACAGAAGAGGTACTTTGCATCAAAGTAGGATAGATAAGTTAATCATTTAAACAATTATTTGGTTGTAGTTCTAGAAAGTGGATTGAAGTAAACAATTTAGGCATGGAAACAAGTTGGGGGTATGATGTACATCATGATGACTACAATTAACAGTACTATATTGTGTATCTGAAATTTGCTGAGAAAGTAGTTCTTAACAGTTCTCATCACAAGCAAAAATTTTTGTAACTATGTGAGATGATGGAATTTAACTAAACTGATTATAGTAATCATCCTGCAATATATATGTATCTCAAATCATTATGTTGTGTACCATGAAGTTATACAATGTTATATGTCAATTATATCTCAATGAGTCTGGGGGGAAAACCTACATTCTGCCTTCATAGAAATTCTGAAGCTTTTGATAATGGTACATAGTAGACACTTAAGGAATAAAAGTATTAATGAGTGAGTGAAATTAATATGGAAATACAAGGCCAAACTAAAGGCTTCTAATTTAAAATATTACAATTTCTCTTGGGGTTAGTGTGAGGGTAGGACAGTAATATGCTTATAAATATTTGAAAAAATGCCTGGCCTAAGTGAGAAGGAGCAACTCAGTCTTTTAAGCTGAATTAAGCTCTGTGAGAGGCTCTTTAGGTAATAGTAAATTGATATAAATCAAAATAGAATGATAGACAAATGCAGAATTTGTTTTTGGATATGTAGCAACAACAAACAAAATTGAATCAGTGTTTTCCTAAAGAAATATCAAAAGCTTTGACTCAGACTTGCATGATTGTCTAATGGTAACTAAACAATGGAATTCTTCCCTCAGGTGGGGGAAGGAGTAATGCTGACTTTAGGATTATAACAAAAGATAGTAAATACAAAAAAGGAATTCAATAATATTTCGTAGGAGGTAAACTGAGAATTCCTTAGTGCTTTTTGTTAATAGAAGTCTTCACAGCAAGAGGAACAAATACAATAAATGGGGACCCTAGAAATACATCTGCCATAGATTCCATGAGCTGTGTCACTCTGCAATTATAACTCTTATGACAATATGCCTCATTTGATATACCATCAAAGTACATCTAGTATCTGAGAAGAATATGAATAATCAAAAAAGAAAAGGATATGCAATGATTAGGAAATCCTAAATTTGGGGGCTGTTGACCTTTGACCTAATTTAACTTACCCTTATCAAAAACTTGTTTATGTTTTTTTTTTTTCCCCTTAGAGAAATTCAAGGCCTGGAGATTAATGACATAAATGAAATGCAATCTCAGAAAAATGTGGCACATAATATCTCCAATACTAGTGATAAAATTTCCAAGAATTGATTTTGGAATTGATCTAGAAAAATTCTAGATATGCAGAGTCTCTTAGAGATTAGAGATTTACCTTCCTGGGATATGTTATATTCTCAATTATGAACTTTTGTTGTTGGTAGAATTGCAACTTCTCTTTGGAAGCTTTATATCTCTTCTGGATTAATGCTTGTAATGACTAGATGAAAACAATGTATGAATTCTGTATTTTGAGCTTTACAAATGATCATCTATACATTGGAAATGTGAGAAGTCACAAGGAAATTTTATAACCTTTAGGTCTTGATTCAGAGAAGTAGAAGAGTGCTTCTAGAAATCATTGATGTATAATAAACCTGGCATGTTGTTGATTTTCCCACAGCAGGACAAATAAATATCGAGGTTGAGATCTAGGGGGGTGGTAGAAGAGGGGTGGCACAAGTACACAATAGTATAGTAGATGGCTTTGGATTGTGCTGAGAATAATATGACATTTGGATTTGGGACCAGTGGGAACAGTGGATCACATTTTATGTATAACAACAAGATCTTGCAGAAATCCATATCTATATATTCATTTGTTTGTTTTTCCTACAAGAAACACAAGAATATTTCAGGTACTAGTACAAGGAATAAAAGGTCACTTTTGACCAGTATTCCACAGTAGAACCAGTCTTTACCTGGGTTTGGGCCTCACAGGATATGGGGCAAGATTAGATGCCTCAAAGACTTGGATGAATCATTTATTACTTAAATGGGATCAGCTCCTAATATTTTCAAGGTATCAATAGATTCCTTGGCCCAGAGGTTATCATAGACCTCAACTAATTCATCAACCTGAGATCAGGTTAAGTACATGGGATCAAAAAAACCTCAATTGAAACTATTAGTGTATATTGCATGCCAGAGATGTCAGGTATTTCAGGGAACAGTCCATCTGAAAAATAGCTTATTTGATAGTTACATTTGAAAGGAATCTCTCAATAATAAATGTGTTTGTATTATCACAAAGGAAGAAAGTTGGCTCACGAGAGGGCTGAAAATTATCGTTACACTCTGGGTGAGGGAGAAGGCCTGAGGGTATGTAAAAAAAAATCTACCACCTTAGTAGTCTGAAGATTCCTAACACCAGTGTAAAAGCTGTGGCAGGATTGATAGTTGACCAAAACCAATTTCATTTAGAAAGTTTTGCTTCTGTCCTTCTATTGCTAGAATAGCCAGTTAGTTAGGTCCTAACAGGATGCCTGGAAGCCAGCAAAGAGGAAGTCATGGCCAACTATGAGTAAATCAGAAACTGACTTGGCAGCACTCCAAAACAAAACTGTAAGAAACCAGATCAAACCAGACAGGCCCAAGATGGCTGACAAAAGTTCATATTATTCCTTCATTATACTACATTAACACATTCCTCCCTAAGAATGCCATGACAGGAAATCCCTGACCAAATAAGGAAGAAAAAGCACATGACCCTGCTTCCAATAAATCAATCCCCACCTCAGGTAATGAATATCCTGCCTCCTTGTTAACCGTTGTCAACGAAAGATAAAAACCTAAACCCCAGACTCAGCAGCTCTCCCTTGTACTCACCTACTCTTATATAATCAGAGTATACTTTTGCTTTAATAAACTTTCCTGTTGTATTTCTAATCTGCAGTGTTGTGTCTGCCCTGAATTCTTATCTTTGACAAAACCAAGGGCCTCCCTTGACATCTTTTGGACATGCTAGGTCAAGGTCTCAGGACCCAAGGTCTCCCTAGTCCACCAGGCAACACTATTACCAGAGATGGTTCTATTTGATAGTTTAACAAAATCATTGGAAATTGGGTACTACAGTCTTCCTTGGCGCCCCTTTCGAACCCTGAGAGACCCCTAGTTCTTTTCTGTTTGTTGTTGTTGTTAAGATGGGACTTTTTATTATTGAAATGATTTTCCAATTCATTTTCTATTGGACTTTTTTGTTTACAAAACCAATAAAAGTCTTGGTAAAGGGAATTTTTATTGTTTTTTAAAAGGGTGTCAGTTCTCCCTTCATCTCCTTATTTTTAAATCTGTGCCTTTAGTTTGAGGGTGTTTTCCCCTATCTAAATACTATTCAATGCATTCTGCCAAAGCCTGAAATTTATATAATGTAGTCACTAACCTTTTTTTGTACATATCAAATCATCAATTTCTGGTTTTAGGTCATCTACAAATATATTGGAGAGGGTAGTGGAAATGTTAGCATTCAGGCCTAATGCTGAATGATACTGAAGGCACCGATTATCTCCAAAGTCTTCTATGAATCTACTATTTTGCACTTTATAGGATTGAACCAGGGCTCATAACTACTTTAGCAAAACCAGAGACAGAGCTCCTAAAGTAGGTTGTCTAATGATGAGAGAGCAAAAGTCAAGTTGAGGGCAAAGCACAAGCTAATACCCTGCAACACCCCTAACCCCCACAAAGGTGGGATATGTGTGACATTCCTCAGGCACTCCTGGCTGCCCAAGAACAAAGGAAAGGGAAAAACAAATGGTTAACTGATAGAGATCACAGTCATGTAGGACATGAGTCTCCATCAATTTGCAACTGTTTTGATGATTTACAAGAAAAACAGCAATCTCCAGAAACCTATAGACTCAATTGCCTGGAGCCCTAACATCACCCTCCCTTCCATAAAACAGAAAATCTTACATAATCAGTCACTCTTAATAACCCCAGTGCAGCTCTTTCTGCCAATGGGTCCTGTCCCCGTGCTATAATAAAACCAACTTTTTGCACAGAAGACACCTCAAGAATTCTTTCTTGGCCATTGGCTCTGAACCACAGTACTTCAAGCCACATCACTAACTTATGTACCCTTAGATATTTCATTATAGAAAATTTTATTTCATTAACCTTTAAATCCTTTTCAGGGTCCTGCAATGGGCTTTGTACAAGCAGGTTTTGGCATTTTCTGGCTCCACCAAAAGATGTACTAATTGATAAAGGTCAGAGAGGCCTCAAATGTGTGTGCCCAGGAAAGTCTGATTTTAACAAAATGTCTTTTCCTTTCTGTCCTGGAAATGGATAGTCCTTAACAATGTCACAGAGATATGCAATGATTAGGGTTTGAAGTCCATGTACCAGGAATTTCCTTCCTAAGCAGCTTAAATTTTTAATGAACGTCTCAGGAGAAAGAGGGAAAGAAAGATTAAGAAGTACATTGGATTGAATTAAATTTATGGTTGGAGCAAGAAGAGGTAAGGGAAAGGTGAGATACAAATAGGAAAAGTCTAACTAATTTTCTTGTCTCTTACTAGGGAGTCTTTTAGGGAAGCAATGTTGTAGTTCAGACTGTATTTGAAAGTCTCATCATACTATTTAAGGACTGTAGAGCATTGGATAGTCCAGATTTCATTCCTTTTTATTTTAAGGCTTCTCTCAAATGAACATTCCTATTGATACTTAAAATTTCTATAAAACATTCATTGTAATTTGAAATTGTCTTTCATCAATGTGAATTTATCCTATTTAGTGGAGAGGCATGCATGAATGAGCAAAACAGAATTCACAGTAGTTCTAATGGACACAAAGACAAGATTGAGGAAGGTACTTCTAAGATCTTGCAAAGTTGATGCAAGGGCTAAGTTCATCTAAAGTATGCTGGTGTAATGAGATCGACTGAACTTGGATCTGACTCAAGGAACAAACTTATTGGCCATATGTCAGTCCTTTCACTACAGACTTGCTTTTATAGACAAAACTTGAGAAACTGTACAAGCAGATAGACACTAGGGGAAATGTTAATAGCCAAAATTTTCAAGGTAAAACATATAATCGGATCATATTTCAAAAACCTCAAGATAAAAAAATAAATATAAAGTTATAGGGGTGAATGAAATGTTTAGAAATCAGATTCAGTGAGTATTGTTCATTTTCTGTTGGAAATATCATTTTCTGATTGTCAGCAAAGTGGTCGTCTTCACCTTCTGTGATTGTCGGGAGAGTATAATTCCAAATTCTCACACTAATGCAATCCTTCAAAGTGGGCTATGAGACTATGTTAGAGATGAAGGCAATGCTTTATCCTGATTTTTCATTAACATAAGCTCTTTATGTAGTATCCAGTATGAGTTCATGACACACCAAATTTCTTATTACTTTTCAATCCCTTTGTTTATTCGTACCATGTGCCAAGCATTGTTCTAACCTTTAGACATACGATAGTGTTTACAACAAAAATAAAATACGTGCTGTTTTTTTTTTTTTTTAATTTTTTTTCAACGTTTATTTATTTTTGGGACAGAGAGAGACAGAGCATGAACGGGGGAGGGGCAGAGAGAGAGGGAGACACAGAATCGGAAACAGGCTCCAGGCTCCGAGCCATCAGCCCAGAGCCCGACGCGGGGCTCAAACTCACGGACCGCGAGATCGTGACCTGGCTGAAGTCGGACGCTCAACCGACTGCACCACCCAGGCGCCCCTGTACGTGCTGTTTTAATGGAGCTTCTAGTCTACTGTTCTAGTGGAAAGGATAGAAAACAAGCAATGTATAACTAAATATATTTTGGGCAATAACAGTACTATTATTTGAGCAAATAAAGAAGGGTATGGTGATAGAGGACCCAGAGTGGGGTTTGGTAGTGGTGTGTTTTTTATTTTATTTTATTTTATTTTATTTTATTTTATTTTATTTTATTTTATTATTTTTATTTTTATTTTTATTTTATTTTATTTTAAAGTTTATTTTTTGAGAGACAGAGAGAGAGAGAGAAAGAAAGAGAGTGAGAGAGAGAGAGAGAGAATTCCAAGCAGGCTCTGCACTGTCAGTCCAAGCCTGGTGCGGGGCTCAAACTCATGAACTGTGAATCATGACCTAAGCCAAAGTCAGATGCTTAACTGTCTAAGCCACCCAGGCACCCGGTGGTGTGTTATTTTAAAGAGTCAACGAGAGGACTTTTCTACAGTGGTGACTTTGAGCAAAGATCTGAGTGAAAGAAAGGGGTAGTACTTTTGAAGATCTAAGAAAATAAATAGTGTTGCAAGTAGTGAGAACAGAATAACAGCCAGTGTGGCTAGAGCAGAATGAAATGGAAAGTGTTATGAGATGAGGTCAGAGAGGTAAATAATAACTAGATCATGTGGAGTCTTGTACAGAGTGTGATAAAGGGTTTGGATTTCCTCCTCAGTCGTGAGAGATTATGAGAAGTCATGGGAGTTTTGAGCAGGAGACTGACATAATCTGATTTTTTCTTTTATACAGTATTCTGCTCGCTGTAAGATTGGCACTAGGGAGTGCGCATGAAAGCATGGAATAGAAGATGGCTGTGATAACCACAGGAGAGATGACAGTGACTTGACCAGTTTGATGAGAGAGTCCTCAGACATGCTTATCGTCAGGGAATGACTTGACATTAGAGTTAAAAGGACTGGCCAATGGATTTGATATAGTGATTATAGAGAAGAACAAGGGATTGTCCCTGAGTTTGGGGCCAAATAAACTGAATAAATAGTGGAGCCATTTCAGAATGGGAGAGATTAGGAGGGAATGGAGGAGCTGGGGGGAAATCAAGAGCTCTGTTTTGGGAGTGCTATGTTTGAAATACTTCTTGCCAGTCCATTGCCACTGTCAAATAGGGGAAAGGGTGGAACTGGGGATATGCTGGGAGCCACCAGTGCCTAGATAAGAATTAAAGCTGTGAATGGAGGAGATCACTGTGGAAAAATAAATGGACATAAAGAGGGGACTGAGTTTTGGGACATTTCGAAATATAGAATTCTAGAAGAGGAAATTTTCCCAGCAAAAAACACAAAATGGAGAGTTAGTGAGCTAAGAGATAATCCAGGGTACAGATCTTCTGGATTTATGATGGGGTTACATCTTGATAGACCCATGCTAAACTGACAATGTCATAAGTCAGTAATGCATTTAGTACACCCAACCTACCGAACATCACAGCCTAGTCCAGACTACCTTAAATGTGCTCGGAAACGCTTACATTAGTTTACAGTTGAGCAAAATCATCTAACAGAAAGCCTATTTTATAATAAAGTGCTGTATATCCGATGTAATTTATTGAATACTGTACTGGAAATTGAAAACCCGATTGCTGTATGGGTACACAGTGGTTGTCAGTGTATTGGATACTTACCCTCGTGACCACTCAGATGACTGGGTGCTGCTGCCCTCTGCCTCTCTGCATCAGGAGAGAGGACTGTGCAACATATTGCTAGCTGGGGAAAAGGAAAAGACCAAATTCAAAATTCAAAGTATGGTTTCTAGTGAATTCATATAGCCTTTGCACCATTATAAACCCAAAAGATATAAGTTGAACCATTATAAGTTGGGGACCATCTGTACATGATTTTCTGAAAGCTCACTACAGACAGTGGTTCTGATTGAGGAAGTGATCAGTTGGGACCCCATTGTACTTCTCCAGATTGTCCTAAGGCACCTTGTAGAAGCTTTGAATATATTTCTCTTGGTGCAAGCAAAGGAATTCATGTTACATTGTGGATTAATTATGTATTTTTATGCATATTTTTATAATAAATTTCATTTTAATTTGATGACATAAAAATTGAGCTATTTTGTGCTTTGATAGTATTAGAGATTTAGGTAAATGAAGACATTGACTAGTTAACTTAGGGAAGGATGATTCAATATTAGGAAGAGGCTGTAAAGTGAGATCTGCTTGAATCTTCTCTATATTGTCCTCTCTGAACTCCTAAAGACTATCTCTAGCATGCTAAGTAATCTTATACTGTAAATTTAAATAAGAAGGTCAAAGTATACACACTACTAGCAGGTTTTTAAATTATTTATAATTTTCTGAAAACATTTATTAAAAGAATATTCTTATTTATGTTAATTCCAATGTTTTGTTTCCTCAGCTTTTACTTATTAGTCCAAAATTCCTCCTCGAAGTAAAACAAAATAGATTAAATTCTTGTTTATTATGTCAATGCTGCAAAAACTATACTCATCCTAAGTCTTCTCGAAGCAATATGTGACATGGTTTTAGCTATTATGGTAATCAGCTTTTGGTAATCATCCAATTTATAAATTTCCTCTTCCAAATGTGACTACCCAAATGGAGAATGGAGGTAATTATGACTAACATCCCCTGTCACATTTTTAGTCACATTACTGATAGTACTAGTATTAATATTGTTATTATTACCAATAACAACAGCTGCTGCAGATGTAGTTATAACAGCAGAGGTAGTTTTTTTTTATTTTCTTGTTTAATATGTAACACTCTTTGTATTTTTTTTGAGCTTCCAGAGGACTAAAACTCTTAAGTACATGTTCTGTTCCAAGCAGAGATTACTAGACAGCCACATTTGTTCTCATGGTAGACTGTTAGCTCTATATGTGTTATCCTTGTCATTTCCATGACTGGAATCCCTTAGTTTCAGCTTTAGTCACAATGGGCAGGTAGCACAGTAATTAGAAATATTTCTTTGGACTATTTTAAATCCTGGATCCGACACTTACTGTATAATTTCAGGCAAGTCAATACATTTCTGTACCATATTATTTCTTCATCCATAACATGAAGATAAGGAAATAAAACTTTGGCACTTGTTACATCACAGAAGTCCTGTGTTTGTAAATTGATTTTGCAATTGTTTATCCAGTAAACATGACTATCTCCAGTAACTCGACTTCTACTGCATTCCCTCAAATACAAGTCCCCATTTTGATAAGGCAAATGGTTCTCTTCTATGCTTGCTTAGTCATTAATGCGTTATTGCTGGATCCTTTGGGTGTCTCATTAAACTTCATCATAATTTACCCATATGGGCAACTACTAGGCTGTGCCATGTGCTGTCTGTCCTGACACCAACAATTATATCAATCAAAATAATGTATTGAGTATTAATACACGACATACTGATGAGAAAATTTTATAATCTTATCATTTAATTTTTATGAAGAATTAGATACTTTAATTATTTTGTTTTTGTAGACACAAAAATGAGGTTTGGGGATGTTAACTCAATTGCCCAAAGTCATTACTGGCGAGTGGTAAAACAAGATTTAAGACAATGGCTGTATGACCCTCAAATCTAAACTTTTAACTCATTTATACTGACCTCATAAAGGATATCGAACTGCACGGTCTTGACCCGTAAACATTTATGTTAAGAGATTTCTGCGTACCAGTAATCTGTAGGAATCTCGTGTTAACATACTGATTGCTTTTGCTGCTTTGAGAACTGTCACCATGTCCTTCAGATATCTTACTCTCATCTTACGCCAAAAATGCAGTTTTTTATCTACACGGTGGGTTATTTCTAGATCCTGATCCTTCTCACTGCTCCTCCCTTGCATGAGGTACCATTTTCTTGCCCTATTTGAATGGGTCTAAGTGGCTGGGCAACTCGCTACGTGAGCTGGCAAAAGAGATCCACTTATCTGGTCTCAGAGAGTGTTGAGATACTGGGTACCTCTCACAACCAAAAATAGAACGAAGGACTTGAAACCTAAGGAATTTAAACGGCAAGTAGTTTGTCACTGTTAAATGTAGGCTTATTTCCACAGTTCATATTTTTCTTCTGTGTCTATATTATACATAAGCTGAAAGATGCTTTTTTCTAACAAAAATGTTTCATGTCAAATTCTCCCAGCACCATTTGGGAAAGTCATTGAATAAACTAATAGTAGGCTTCCAAGCCAAGAGTAATTATGTTACATTGCTCTTTTTTTTGGCAGGGAGCTATTTTTTCCTGTAAATGAAGCACTTTAACATAAGCACACTTTTACACTGTAAAGTGGAGGAGGATTTGATGCAGATGTCTTTCAGGTGAGAAACAAGATCATATTTTTCCCACTTCTAGATTAATGTAATGAAGTGATCGATCAATCAATCAATTAATCAATCAATGACTTTTCCTGGTAAACCCTGTAGCAGATAATGATTAGAAATGGAAACATACACCTGTAAAAGTTAAGTCTCTTTCTTGATAGCTGAACATTATGTGACATTTTATATTCAGAAAACACTTTAAAATCATTCATATTAGTTTTTTCCTTTAAGCCAAATTTTGAGGAGAGTTATTTCTCTGATTGCCAGTTTTAGAGGGGCAAACTGGTTCAGGGAGGTTAAATAACTTGCCCAAATATGGTTAGCACCTAGATGGCAAAAGTGAAGCTGGCAATCATGTTTGTAGCCCATCTATTTTAGCATAGGTCACTATAACAGATGTGTTATCTTCATTTCTCATTTTCTCCAGAAGAGAAATTTGAAGACATCATGAAAGTTTATGAAATTGAGTTTACATATAGCGAGGGTCAAGAAAAACCCATTTTATAAATTTATGCCATTTTCATATTAATATATGCAGTTAAATCTATAGGGGAAAGAACTGAAGCATTTAAGATGCATATATCAAATAAACCTATTGAACATAGAGTTTAGTTGGAAGTCCATAAATTATCTTCAGAACATAATACTAATTTGGGCTAACATGTAGTGATAGTTTATAAGGTAACATTCAGTATACCAAACAAATGATCCCATCTGAATCTCATTAAACCCAGCAAGTACACTAATTCTTATTTTAAAGTGAAGAAATTGAGGAAGTATGTAATTTACACAAAGTCACAAGAAGCAAGGGTTGGAGATAGGGCCAAGAAAAAGACTTACCCATTGTTCTAAAGACCAAATGTTTAAGCCCTCTATGATATCGTTTTCCACTTGCAGTCTATGCCTTTAGGTGAGTAACATCCCTCTTTCTATTATCTCTACTTCCAATTTGTACTGTGGGAGCATATATACCTTTACAATAGTGGAACAAATTATCCCATTGTTTTGTTAATCAATGAACAAACATTTCGGAACCCACTATGCTATGTTCTGAGTCTAAATTTGTTTCTCACACAGTTAGAAAATGTATTTGTGTGTGTATGTGTAATAGTATTATGATAGGTATAGGATACAGTGCTTTAGAACTGAGTCCAAACCTAAACATTTTGCCGGGCCAAAAATTTGGCCTACCATCAAACAAATGATAACAAAATATTTATTCAATATACAATCTGCACTGAGACTGAGTGTTGTTACACAGGATCAGTTTGGGAAGGACTGCCTTGGGCAACATTTGTTCCCTGTGTTGCCCTGACCAATTCAGTTCTGACCCCAAATTTGCATTTCACAACAAAACAGCAAAAAATATATGATTAAACAGATCCACCATTCTTGTAAGCCACTTTAAGAATTTTTGCTACTTATAGTAAGTGCACAGTAGCATACTGTTCATAACCTCCCACCCACCACCCCTACCCAAAGCAGCTTTGAAAAAAAAAAATATTTGGACACATACAACTTAACTGGTGTATTCTGATTGGTAGGTGACTCCCATCCAAATGATCACCTTTTCTTTTTATGGCCTTGCAATTTCCTAAGAGCTTGATCTTCTGAATCCAGCCTATAGGCAGGAAAGAAAGAGTAGGATTGGTGGAGGCATATCCACTTTTAATCAAATCCCTTTGTCCAAGAAGTGACATATCACTCTACTCCTATCCCAATGCTCTGAATGAGTCACAGTGCCTTACAGAGATCCAGATGGGGCTGGGGAATGCAGAAACTAGGTAGACATCCCCTTCTCAGCAACAAGTCTGCACTCTGAAAAAGGACAGCATTAAATTTTGTCTCTGCCAAAGGATGCAAAGTTGTCATGGAATGATTAAGCCTTAACCAAGTGAAGAACAGAGCGGAGGGCATGCCAGGAAGAGGGAACAGCATGTTCAAAGATTGTGAAAGCATAATAATGTAATATTACTATAAATGTGGGAGATCAGAAGATGCCTAATGCCCACTGTGATTCAATCAGGAAATAGTGAACAGTATACATATGGTTGGCATTTTGTCCTAGAAGCAGAGAATATTGAGTCTAACAAAATGTAGTCCCTGATATCAAGGCATTTCTGATTCTTGCATGAGAGTCAGACACTTGGTCAATCACTATTTTTCCTAATGTCCCTTCTACTTTTGATTTCTAAAACATTGTGAGTTACTAGTCAATGTTAATTTCAACATTTTGAATTCTGAGAAAATTCTGAGTTGGCTATTATTTAATTGATTCATTGATCTAAAATTCATTTTTATACAATGCTTGCAAAATGCTGAATTCTCTTATTGCGGCAAGAGTAAGGTGGTAAACAAGATAGGTAGTATCCCATCTCCCATGGAGTTCCCATACTTGCAGAAGCTTTATGAGTTAGGGATTATTTCTAAATTGACTGACAGCTGGTTTGAGTTTGAAATAGGCATATTGATAGTATAAACAGAAATGGCATCTTATTATATGAGGCCCTTCACATGTAGCTTTTCATTATTATTTACAGGCTTCTAGGAGATGATTTTTCAATGGACAGTATTATGAAAAACACTACAGAAAGTCAGGATTCACATATAAGGTTATTTTAAAGATATATTGTTTTGCTTTGTATTCTGGAATCTAAAATAAATATTATAAACGAGATTAGATGAATTTTTAAAATTATTCGTAGGAGCAAGAATTTGATGACTAAATTAGACATCGGCTAGAAATCTCATTGAGAGAATTAACTTGATACATTGATTAGATCTAAATCTTCATATATGTATAATCCAATGTCACTTTAAAGCCAACTTTTCAGTCAACACCTGATTTCTTTTTATTGATTCCAGTAGCTGAAATCTGAATTAGAATTCATCTTTCCATTTAAATGCAGATCCAGACTTTCTACTTGAGATGGGGGTGGTGAGTGATTTCTTTTGGCTGAAATACTAATGTATAGGGGAGTTTCATTTACATAAATATTCTTTCCCAGCACAGGTCTTTTCTTGTGATATCTAGAATATTTATTGCAATAATTTTATAACCTCCTTGTATTTATTTCATCTTTTTATGCTATAATTTCATGTGCTAAATAATGGAGATCCATACAAATTGAACTTTCAGTCGGCATTGGAAAAGTATGTGGGAATTTTTAAATGGAAGTGGTGAATTAAGCAACTGACCAAATCAAAACTGTAATAGGGGCTACTGAGAAGCTAAGCACATTAATATACTGACAGGGCTATAATATGGATAGCCATTTTATGCATTTTCTTTCATTTCCTTTTTTAAAAAAAAATTCTTTAAAAATTGTATCCTAGTAAGAGTGCTTTAAAATATACAGCCTTGAGTTATGTATGCCAACTCATCTAATGTATACCTGAAAAGCTGCTACACTTATCACCAATGTGGAGATTTATAACACAGAGGAAATCAAAGAGTGGCGATAAATCATTGTAAAAGAGTCCTATTAGCATCTTACTAAATGATTTCTTATTGTATTGAATAATAGCTGAAGACATAGTTCTATTTTAGTGAAAACATATGACAATTTTTGCCAGTTCAAATGCTATGAGAATCTAAGTTCAAATATGTGTGTGTGTATATATATATAGATATATATATATATATACACACACACATAAATATGTGTGTATATTATGTGTGTGTGTATATATATGTGTGTGTGTGTGTGTGTGTGTGTGTGTGTATATATATATATATATATATATAAAATGTCTTTTCTAGGATAATATTTACATGTGGGCAAAATTTAAAGTAAGAAAACATTATTTATTCAGATATTTAACAGAAAATTTTGCAAAGTTATTTTCATAATGCATCTCCTCCCTCAGAAGAGATTCCATCTGGAAGAATATTATTTATGGCAAATAGTACAATTTGTTATTACCAAGCCTCGAACGTTTTCATGCATTCATTAAACAAAATAAAAAAAAAATGTGAGCACATCTCATGTGCTAGGTGCTGGAGATTTAGAGGTTAAGCAGCTGGTCTATGAAGCAGGTAGCATACAACCAAAGTAAAAAAACAAATCTTCAGTACATTATAGTTTATAAGATTTAACTTGAAACATGTAAGGCTGAAACACCATAACCTTGGCTTCCTTGACTCCATCCTCATCTGTTTTTTTGTGATTTTGTCTGGAAGTTCCTTCTAAGTCTCCTTAGGGACTCCGGTGCTTTTGGGGGTTTTCCATTTCGTTTTGAACTGTGTGTTTTTATCACCCTATATTGTCCTTGAGGGATATTATCCAGGTGCACACCTTCATTCATCATCTCTGTCAGGGATTATCAAACATCATGTATGTAAGAATAACCTTATGATAAAGTTAGACTTGGCAGGTGTGGTTGGGACCTAGGAATTTTAGCATAAACCCATGGTGATTTTAATGCAGGTCATCTAAAACCACACTGTGAGGAATGCTGATCTACGAACTAACAATACCTCACTGACATATAACCAACCACCCATTGGAATTCTGCTCTCAGTTGTTGCAAATGTACCTCTTTGCCTACAAACCTCTCCACGTGGCAATGCCACTGCCCTCAGCATATATTTTATACTGTCTTTCCTGGCTTAGAGAATTGAATCTTAATACTCCTATATGATAAGTTAGAAATATAGGTGTCATCACTAACTCCTCCCTCTACCTATTCCCCTCTTATGATCCGTTCCAAAATCCCACTAATAACTTTTAAGTGGATCCTGAGTTGTTCTGCTCTCTCCCTACTGCCTCTTCTGCTCCTACGTCACTGTCACCTACCTCTCTTATTTACACAATCATCATTTCTCATTAATATTGTGTATATTGACTCCCAAATTTTCTCAGTCCTCCCACATTAAACTTATACTGCTCACTGTAAACCAGGTAATATTTCTACAAAACAAATCAGGGGAAAAATGTGGATAAATGAAAATGTCCATACTATAGTTACTAGTCCATGCTTGATAGAGCCCCGTTTAACTGTCCAATGTCCTCTCTCGCCCCTCTCCTTGGACATATACTGAACTTAATGAAGTTCTTCAATGCACTCTTCTATTTTTACCCTTGTACTTTTTGCATGTGTTGTTCCCTCTACGTATAATTCTCATTCCTCACTTGGATAACTCCTTCTCCACCTAGATGACAAAACCTCAGTGAGGGCTTTCTTATCTAGGAAGTTTAGCTTGGATCCATTTTCCACATGTGCCAAGAGTGCCTCATTTAACCTGTTGGGTCTGTCTCCCAGACAGTATTTGGGATATAGTTCTACTAAAAAAAATATTCATTGTTTATCTTTGATTAAAATTTAATGGGCAAACTTGTGTTATGTCTAGTAACTCTGACATGTACCCACATAATTTATCATATCACATTGGATTTCTTTACTATTTGCTTATATCCTTTAACAAACTGTAAATTCTTCATGGCACGAACCATGTCTCTATTTCTCTACATTATGTCACTATACTTTTTGGGAAGTGCCTGGCAGTTAAAAAATATTTGAGAAAAAGAGTGAAATAATGTACCCACTATTGAAACCTCACTATGTCTGTTTTTCACTGCACTGTATTGCTTCTACATCGTAACAGCAGAAAGTTTGCATTGAAAATTTGAATACTCGTTAAGTGTAAAAAAAAATAGTTTTTAATTCTTGACAGAGGCCAGGATTTCATTCCATAACAATGATTTCAATCAGTCAAGAATGATTATACTTTGGGTATAAGCTACCCCTTTGCAACAAATGTAATTGAAAGAAGCATTCTATATACCCAAAGCTCCACTGTTTTCTCAACGACACACAGAAGAGTGTTAAATAATGATGTGAACTGTCATTTTTGGAGTTTTCTTATTTCAATGAGAAAGAAGAGTTTTTTTTATGAGAAAGCATCAGAAACTGAGTGATTTTTTCCCATTTGTACTCAACAAAAGAAAAAAGTCCATGATTCTCAATTTTCAGATTTTCAAAACCTCAACAAAAAAAATGTTCTTTGAAAAGACAGTCATTTAAACAGTTTCTGAGACTAGATCAAGACTTTTCTATGTACTGTGACTGAAAACAGTGATCGAGATATTCTGAGTAAGTTCCAAAAATAGAAAATACCAGTATCAATTTTAGGTCCATTAAAACAAAGTTTTTCCTAATTGATTCTAGTAGCAATTGATCTCCAAATGTCACAAGATGCCATGGGGCTCCTAGAACTGATGATGGATAGCAATTTTAGCAAAATTAGGCATAGATACCACAAAGCAGAAACAGCATCTGTTACATGAATAAGGAGTTATTGGTGTATGAAAATAGCTGAAAAACAATATTTTGGGACTAGATAGGAAAATGTGCATTTTCCCCCTGTAATGGTATTCAAAAGTGAAGGAATAAGTAAACAAGAAATTGCAGATAATGGCAACTAGTATTTATTCATTGAACTAATACTTATTGAGACCTGAGTGTGTGCCTAATATTAATATCCTCTGCTTTGAGTAGGATATAGATAAGTAACAAAGAACAGAGTGACTAACATTTGACATAGCAGCATCACTTATTCTGCTGGTGTCTTGTAATTCCTAGATTTGAGGGCACTGTGAATACTGTTGGGCATGGAGTTTCTTTTTGTGTTTGGTGCCTTTATAAATAAAGCAAATTAGTTTTTCTCCATCCAAGAATCTGTGAAAAAAGTCTTCATTCAAACCATAGTCCTGATGCTATTACATACACAGCAACCTCACCTCCACCATCCCTTAAATATTCTCTTCATCTGGCTCCTTCTTGCCATTTCTACTACTCTCCTTCCTGTGAAGACTGTCTTTTGCTTTATTTTTTGTTCTAACTTCCTGTCTTCTATATTTCCCGTAAATGAGAGAAATAATTTGTCCTCCTTGTTCACAGTTGCAACTTTCAAATCATTTCACCCCCTTGAATAAGAATCGAGACATAAAAATCAAAATGATAATGGCAGCAAAATTCTTATTCTTTTGAAACTCATGCCATTCACTTCAGTTACACACTATACCTCCTCTTTTCCCTCTTATCCTGACCTCTTATTCATTCTTGTCATTAACTGGAAAATTTAATTTATAAATGATAGTCTTTCTCTGTACCTTTTACTCCTGTCTCCATTCTTATCACTTCACTATTTAGCTGAGTGAAATATCCAAGTTCTATGCCCTTGATTCCTTTACTCCTTTACCTCCAATGTTTCAGCCACTCACTTCCTTTGATGCAAGCTCTGATCAGACCTTATCATTAGCAGGAACTGCCACTTCTAAGTTCTCTGCTTCAAATATTTCCATCTCTAACTACATTTTTCTAATCTTTGAGCTCACCTGGTTAATTACCTGTAACAGTATAATTCTTTGGTTACCCTGACCTTGTCAATCCCTTAATCATATCTGTCTCTCATTTTCTACCAGCCCCTTCTCTCTTGACTTCCTATATCCCAGTCATTATAATTAGCCCAATGCAAATACCCTGAACTCACTTGCATCGTTCTGTCTCACTCATTAGCAATTTCCTGGTCTTGAATGATCCATGTATCAGAAAAACTACACTGTTTTAGAAATAAATCACATGATTATTTTAAGCTGATTGGTATCACTTTAAATTTAGCAAAATCTTTGTGAAATGGACTAGCATTCTTCCATGTTTTTATTCAATACATATGTATCCTCCTATGTACCAGAAGCTGTTCTAGGTGTAAGAATTATGAGTGAAAAATTCAAAGTAGATCTTGCTTTCATATGGTTTATATTCCATTGGAGTCTAGAAAGGAAGACAGGAAAAACTGAGTAAAGAATTAAGCATTCCGGAAATAGAAGATAGTACTAAAAGAGAAGATAGCTGTCTATTCACTGAAAAAGTATATATGTTGAGCACCTACTATCTGTCAGGCATAACATTTTAAAAATAATAAAATAGTCCA
This sequence comes from Leopardus geoffroyi, assembly GCF_018350155.1. Classification (NCBI taxonomy): domain Eukaryota; kingdom Metazoa; phylum Chordata; class Mammalia; order Carnivora; family Felidae; genus Leopardus; species Leopardus geoffroyi. The sequence goes on from NC_059328.1 coordinate 60,232,143, forward strand.
AAACCAGCAGAAGAAGGACAATAATAAAGATTAGAACAGAAATAAATGATATGGAAATTAAAACGAAAGTAGAACAGATCAATGGACCTAGGAGGTAGTTCTTTAAAAGAATTAATGAATTAAATTAACAAATTAAAACAAACCCCTAGCCAGACTTATCAAAAGAAAAGACAAAGGACCAAAATAAATCAAATCACAACTGAGAGAAAAGATCATGACCAAATTATAGAAATACCATTACAAGGGTATATTATGAGAAATTATATGCCAAAAAATTGGGCAATCTGAAAGAAATGGATAATTTCCTAGGAACATATAAACTACCAAAACTGAAACAGAAATAAATTGAAAATTTGAACAGACCCATAACCAGTAAAGATATTGAATCCTTAGTCAAAAATCTCCCAACAAACAAGACTCCAGGGACAGACTGCTTCCCAGTGGAATTCTACCAAATATTTAAAGAAGAATTAATACCTATTCTTCTCAAACTGTTCAAAGAAATAGAAATGGAAGGAAAACTTCCAATTTTTTCTATGATGCCAGCATTATCTTGATTTCAAAACTGGGCAAAGATGCCACTAAAAAGGAGAATTATAGACCAATATCCCTAATAAACATCCCAGCAAAGATACTAGCAAATCAAATCCAACAGTATGTTAAGAGAATTATTCACCACAATCAAGTGGGATTTATTCCTGGACTGCAAGTGTGATTCAATATCCACAGATCAATCGATGTGATACACCGCATTAATAAAAGAAAGAATAAGAACATATGATTCTCTCAGTAGATCCAGAAAAAGCATTTGACAAAATACAACATTGTTTCTTGATAAAAACCCGAAGAAATTAAGGGTAGAAGTAACGTATCTCAATATCATAAAGGCCAAATACAAAAGACCCACAGCTAATATCATCCTCAATGGGCAAAAACTGGGAACTTTTCCCTAAGGTCAGGAACATGACAGGGATGTCCTCTCTCACCACTGTTGTTCGAAATAGTACTGGAAATTCTAGCTTCAGCAATCACACAACAAAAAGAAATAAAAGGCATCCATATCAACAAGAAAGAAGTCAACTCAGTCTCTTTAGATGACAGGATACTCTCTGTGGAAAACCCAAAAGACTCCACCAAAAAACCACTAGAACTGATACATGAATTCAGCAAAGTTGCAGGATATAAAATCAATGTACAAAAATCAGTTCCATTTCTATGCACCAATAATGAAGAAGTAGAAAGAGAAATCAAAGAATCAATCCAATTTACAGTTACAACAAAAACCATAAAATACCTAGGAATAAACCTTACCAAAGAGGTTAAAGATCCGTACTCTGAAAATTATACACTTATGAAAGAAATTGAAGAAGACACAAAGAAAATGGCAAAACATTCCACACTCATGGATCGGAAAAGCAAGTATTGTTAAAATGCCGATACTACCCAAAGCAACCTACACATTTCAATGTAATCCCTATCAAATAACACCAGCATTTTTCATGGAGCTAGAACAATTCTAAAACTTGTATGGAATCAGAAAAAAACCCCAAATAGCCAAAGTAATGTTGAAAAAGAAAAGCAGGGGCACCTGGGTGGCTCAGTCAGTTGAGCATCTGACTTAGGCTTAGGTCATGATCTCACTGTTCGTAGATTAATGCCCTGCATCAGGTTCTGTGCTGACGATTCTGTGTATCCCTCTCTCTCTGCCCCTCCCCTGATCACGATCTTTCTCTCTCTCTCTCTCAAAAATAAATAAAACATTAAAAAAGAAAAAGAGGGGCACCTGTGTGGCTCAGTCCATTGAGTGTCCAACTTCAGCTCAGGTCATGATCTCACGGTTCATGAGTTCAAGCCCCATGTCAGGTTCTGTGCTGACAGCCCGGAGCCTGGAGCCTGCTTTGGATTCTGTGTGTCCCTCTCTCTCTGCACCCCCCCATTCATGCTCTCACTCGCTCTCTCTCTCTCTCTCTCTCTCAAAAATAAACATTAAAAAAAAGAAAGAAAAAAAAAAAAAGAAAAAGAAAACCAAAGTGGGAGACATCACAATTCCAGAATTCAAGTTGTATTACAAAGCTGTAATCATCAAGACAGTATGGTACTGGCATAAAACAGACACACAGATCAATGGAACAGAATACAGGACCCAGAAATGGACCCACAACTATATGGTCAATTCATCTTTGACAAAACAGGAAAGAATATCCAATGAAAAAAAGACAGTCTCTTCAACAAATGACATTGGGAAAACTGGACAATGACATGCAGAGAAATGAACCTGGACCACTTTCTTACACCATACACAAAAATAATTTTAAAATGGATGAAAGACCTAAACATGAGACAGGAAACCATAAAATCTTAGAGGAGAACACAGGCAGCAACCACTTTGACCTTGGCCATAGCAACCTCTTACCAGACATGTCTCTGAAGACAAGGGAAACAAAAGCAAACATGAACTATTGGGACTTCATCAAGATAAAAACCTTCTGCATAGCGAAGGACACAATCAACAAAACTAAAAGTCAACCTATGGAATGGGAGAAGATATTTGCCAAATACATAAAAAAGGGCTTGAATCAAAAATCTATAAAGAACTTATCAAACTCAACACCCCAAAAATAAATAATCCAGTTAAGACATGACATGAATAGACGTTGAACATGACATGAATAGAAGGCATGAATAGACGTTTTTCCAAAGAAGACATCCAGATGGCAGAGACACATGAAAAAGTGCTCAACATCACTCATCATCAGGGAAATACAAATCAAAACCACAATGGGATACCATCTCACACCTGTCAGAATGGGTAAAATTAACTCAGGAAATAACAGACGTTGTAGAGCATGTGAAGAAAGGGGAACCTTCTACACTGTAGGTGGGAATTCAACCTGGTACAGCCACTCTGGAAAACGGTGTGGAGTGTCCTCAGAAAGTTAAAGATAAACTACTCTACAACAGAGCAATTGCACTACTAGATATTTATCCAAAGGATAAAAAAAGACTGATTTGCAGGGGCACATGCACTCCAATGTTTATAGCAGCATTACCAACAATAGTCAAATTATGGAAAGAGCCCAAATGTCCATCAACTGATGAATGGATGAAGAAGATGTGGTGTGTATATATCTGTATCTATATCTATATATCTATATATACATATATACATATACACATATATATGTGTATATACACATATATACATATATACATATATAAATATATATATGTGTATATACACATATATACATATATACATATATACATATATATGTGTGTGTGTGTGTGTGTGCATGGATGGAGCTAGAATGCATCATGCTAAGCAAAATAAGTCAGTCAGAGAAAGATAAATACCATCTGATTTCACTCATATGAGAAATTTAAGAAACAAAACAGATGATCTTCGGGAAGGGAAGGAAAAATAAGATAAAAACAGAGAGGGAGGCAAACCATAAGAGACTCTTAACTCTAGATAATAAACTGAGTGTTACTGGAGGGGAAGTAGGGTGGAACATGCTAAATGGTTGATGGGCATTGGGAGGGCACTTGTGATAAGCACTGGGTGTTATATGTAAGTGATGAATCACTAAATTCTACTCCTAAAACCGATACTATATTGTATGTTAACTGACCTGAATTTAAATAAGACCTTTGAAGAAAAAAAAAAAGAAAAAAAGGAACAACAAAAATAAAATAATAAAACAGGGTAATGATATAGAAAGCTTGAGATAGAGGAAAACTTTGGAAAGATCGGTCTTCCAAAGTGCTGAATTAGACAAAAAACATGTTCTGTTCAAGGACAGAAAGAAAATACAGAAGATAAAAGGAAAATCAGTGTTAGCTGGAGCTTTGTGGCCCTGTGATATTAGCTCAGGTTGGAGAGGTGGGAAGGGACTATTATAAGATACACTCATCCATGGTACATTTTCCTCTTTGGTAGGAAGCTATGAAGTCAGGAGGAAATATTGACTTTCCTTCCTCAAACACCCTCTCCTTTCATTTTAAGGTAATTCCTTCACTTTATACATCATTGAGAAAGTAGAAACCATCAATACGACATATCTCCCCTATCTTTCCACCTATAAGCCTACTATATTTTTTTTTCTTCTCACCTGTTGTAATGGATGTTGTGTTCCATGTTGTGGTATTGGCCTAACCCTCCTACCCTTTTCTTCACAGTCTTCCATTCTTCAATTATAACCTCTATTTCCAATGTCATTAATATCTCCATCTCCATCATTCCAATTCAACATTAAACCATATGATAATGTCTCCCAATTCAAAAGAGAAATCCTTCCTTAACCCTCTCCCCCATCTCTTTCTAAGTAATCCTCTCTACTTAACCTCCCACCCCACCATAACTTAATATCCCCCTCAAAGTTATCAACAATCTCCATGTTTCAATTTTAAAGACTTGTCATCATTTTATTCTTACTTAACCCCCCAGCAGCATTCCACAGAAGGAAACACTACATAGTAAAGTAGCAAATAAACAAGTGTCTCTCTTTTAGTGCTCACAAATGCACCCTTCCCATCTCTGCCTCTATTCCTATTCCTATCCGTCTCTCTCTCTCTCTCTCATCTCTGTCTCTATCTCCATCTCCACCTATACAATAACTAAGAGCTCTGAGATTTTCTTCCTAGTCTTAGTCTCTTGGTGGTCAAGTAAGTCTCTGTACTGAAAAGTAAAGTATAGTATTGAATTAACTTATATTTTAATCAAGAACATTATTGGCATCCCCCTCTACAATACAATAAATGTGTGTAAATGTGTATACATTTTTCTTCTAAGCTTTAAGAAAAAAAAATATGTGGTGATATAGAGACTGCTATGCATCAGAGACTGATATGATTATAATGTGTGTGTCCTTATGATCTTAATCTCTCAGTGTTATATACTGAAATGTCTCTTCCACAATTTCTGAATATGAATTCCACTACTCATCTCCCTTTTGCTGATTAGAAGGGGTCTTCTGTGGCATTCAAATTAGAATTGGGTTTTACAAAGCACTGCAACTCTAGAAGCTGAAAAAAGAAACATGGAAAATAATTGACAAATATTTTAAAGAAAGAACTTCTTATGTTCATGACATTTTAAAGGACTGAATATTTTTAGAATATCTAAAATGCAAAGTAGATAATTTCTTTCAACATTTTGTTTTAAATTAAATAAATTTTCAAAGAAATCTCAGTATGTTTGTTTTTTACTGCCTCTTTTTCCATCAACTAATGTTATTTTTGTAGCCCAAAGCAGGCTTTTAAAAAGTGTAGTGTAGTAATTGCTTTATTCTGACAGGAAGTTCCATATGCTGAAGATGTGAACATAATTCTTTGATTGGCCTATTCAGATGTAAACATGCCTAGTGGGTAAATGAGTTCAGATTATTAATCATTTTCTGAGTAGTTATGTATTTTTGAAATTGTTAATGAGATTATACAGTTTTCCTCCTCTTACCTGTCAGAGATAACTGGCCAACACGAGGACATGTCTGAAAAGTTTGGTAGTGCTGTAAGATAAAGTGGCTTTCTGTTTTCTCTGCTGGCAACTCTGGGGCAGCAGGGTTCTTTGTCAAGTTTCTGTACTGTTTTAGCTCCTCCAGGCCACTGACAGTTATGTGGTTTTCAGTTTTCTTGGCTTTGCATGATAGACTGCTCAGATCCTGAGGCATCAGAATCAAGCTAGTGTTTACATCTAAATGGCTTCCTTCATTAAACTCCAACTTTGATTTTCAATATATTAAATTTGTGTGTTGTTCAAAGGAATAAAATGATCTCAGGCATTTATTTAATTGGCTTTGTTTGTATAATTATTAAATTAAGATTGTCACTGACTAGTACTTCATCTGGAATGATAATTTCAAAGCTGTCATTTTACAAACAATTTCAAAAGTGTAGCAGAATTCTGAAGTCAATTTTAGTGAATAAAGTTTTTTTCTTACTGTGTGCTACAGTGAAACTGAACCAAATAATTTAATTTTGAAGCCAAGTCGAATGGAATTCACAAAATATATAAATGGTAGAACACTTTTAAGAGATTGAAATTAAATTTAAAAAATAGATTTTAAAGAGTTGATATCTTCTCAAATACACTGTAACACAAGTCAATGGCTAATACAGTGTTGTTAATTTAGGGTGCTTCAAACTTTCTTCACTACATGTGTAAGAATCATCTGAATTGAGCATTTTGTTTGTTTGTTTATAAGTAAATGATAATTCTAAGCCAGGAGAAAGAGGCTTCTTCTCAGTAGTAGGTTTTAGATTCCAAATAGTTTCTCATATATTTTAATTTATTAAGTAAATATTTTACTTAAAGACAATGCAAAGATAAATTGGATCATGGATTCTAAAAATTTTACAAAAGTTAAATTCCTATAGTTCAGTGTATATTGGGACATCTCTATACATAATACATTGATCACAAAAAGGAAATGGATTCTTTGTAAAGATATTACAGCATGGTCATGTGTAAATGCCTGTTTAAAGGGAAACTGTTTCAGATGAAAGAGAATGGGATGTAGATAGATTCACCTTCCATTATCATATGATAGGAACAGAGGAATGACCTTCAATGTCTTCCCAGACCTGAGATAAAATGGCATTTTCTGGACATGTAGGAAAAAAAAAAAAAAAAAAACGAAAGAAAACAAAACCCAAAACATGACTTGCATTTATTCTGCCAATTCATCCTCTGTAACCTGTCAGAAATAGTCAATTCGAGATTATCAAGAACTCATTTTAATCTTGGTTTCAATTTCTTTCCCCAGAAGTGTTTTGGCAGAGAAAACAAAAGTAGCTAAGTTTCCTGCTCTGACTTGCAATTTGCATTCCTCTCTCCTTACACTGAGATTAAGGACAAAATCTGGAAGACCTCGAAATTACTTTCACCTTTTTCACCTTATCATATTTCCAACCCCCTCTGGATGTGAAAAAGAGAAACAGAATCACTGATTCCATCCTGGACATTGATAATGGCCATGGTTAAATTTACTTTGATAATGTCAGTTTTCTATTTCAAAGGCAGGCCCTCATTCGGTGCCTTGTGATAAAACTTATTAAAACTAGCAGATGCCTCTTATATATCTGATTTTGCATTAAAGATCAGATTTCTGATTTTTGCTTCAGAAATTTATACAACATGCCATTTGGAAAAGGCCAATATTTTGGTTCACTTGTCAATGATAATCAGTGTTTAATGAAGCAAAGTGTAGCTGTGTTGATATTTTTATTGTGGTACTTGATCATTCTTTCACTGGCAGACCCACAGATGGCCTTTTTTAATCCAGAAAATATTTGGCTAAATACATTCTATTTTTGATCTATTTGTTGTTCACATGTTCTTTGGGAACCTCTGCTGCCTTTGCTTTTTCACTGTGGAAGCTTTTAGGGTAAAATATTTACATTTACTTCCTAGCTTTCTTGAAAGCCTTACCCAATTTGCATCCCAACCCACCTTTCCAAAATTCATTTTACCACTCCGTTCAATATTTCCTCTACTTTAGCTAAACCGAACTGATTTTCCTTCTCTATGAAAACCTGTCATTGTTTCTCCATTCATGGGCTTCCCTTCATTGGAATTTTCCTCACACCCACCAATCCACACTAACCCTCATCTCAGGCTATGTGGCTTTCTATTAAAGCATGCCAAGTCAAGTCCTCAATGCTATTAAGTAATAATGCGCTGACTTGTTTTGGATATTTTTTTTTTCTCTTTTGACCTCTGGAAGCAATGCCTTTTCTTTAAGGATAATTTTCTGTTTATAAAGTGTAGACCTTTGTTACCTTTTTCCTTTGAGAGTACTTATTCAAGTACTATTACTACAACTATTCTGAAATTTAATCACTGTCTTCCTTTTACTGACCCCTACTTTCTCCAATCTTTTCAGCTCTCCTTTTTCTTCATTAGCTTGGACTTCATGTCACTCAGTATTATTCAGGCCCCTAAAGTTTTTGTCTTTTTTTTAAATGTTTATTTATTTTTGAGAGAGAGAAAGAGAGACACAGCACGAGCAGGGAAGGGGTAGAGAGAGAGGGAGACACAGAATCAGAAGCAGGCTCCAGGCTCTGAGCTGTCAGCACAGAGCCCGACTCAGGGCATGAACCCACGAGCCTTCGAGCAGTGAGATCGTAACCTGAGCTGAAGTCAGCCAGATAAGGGACAGAGAGAGAGAGAGAGAGAGAGAGAGAGAGAATCCCAAGCAGGCTCTCACTGTCAGCACAGAGCCTAACCAGGGCCTCAAACCTGAGCCGAAATCAAATTTGGATACTTAACTGCCTGAGCCACCTAGGTACCCCTTTTATCTTTACTTTAAACCCAACCTTGCATGAATCCTCCTCACTGTGACTCATCTTCTACTTTATAAAAATATATACCTGTATAGAAACAACCCGAGGAAGTCTCTCTGATTGTCCCTGCACATCCATACACCCCATTCTAGTAGAGGTATTCTGCATGCTCCCATCTGAAGAAATGTCCCCTGTGTCTACGGATCGCACCCACTCTTGTTTTAATAGACACTTTATCCTACTCTGACCAGCCTATCTTTTCTCTCTCGTATATTAAATTCCTGCTCACTGTCCCAGAGATCCTACACATAGTCAATTTTCTCTAATGAGTTAAACAAACAAAGAAACAAAAACAAACACAATCTATAACAAAAAATCCAAACTCCAGTTACTCAGGCTAATCTCTCCTCCCTTCTTTAGTCAGTGCCCTACACCCAAGATCTCAATTTCCTTGGCTCCTACTTACTGTTCAGTTCATGCTAACGTGGCTTCAGTTATCATGATTCTATGAAATAATTTTCACCACTGACACCAGTGACTCTGTGTTGATAAAGATAACAAATATTTTTTAAGTACTTTTTTCATATCTTTGCAGCATTTGATGCAGTTAACCACTGCTTAAAATTCGATCCTTCCTGAGGCTCTTGGGTGGCTCCGCTGTTGAGCATCTGACTCTTGATTCTTGCTTAGGTCATGATCTCACGAAGGAGATGAAGCCCCGCATAGGGCTCTGTGCTGACAACACAGAGCCTGCCTGGGATTCTCTCTCTCTCCCTCTCTCTCTGCTCCTTCTCCCCCCAGCAAATAAATAAAACTTAAAAAAATAAAATAAAAGGATGTGGGGAAAAAAACACACTATCCTTCCCATCATTTCTGTGACAGGATTTTCTCCTAGTTTTCTCCTAACCCTCTGGCTACACTTTCTCTATTTCTTTTGCAGTCTCATCCTCCTCTACCTGGCCAATAAATTTAGAATTCCTCAAGGCTCACTTCAAATTCTCTTCTCTAACAACTGTATATTCTCTTCTCGGGTAATCTCATCTATACTCAGGGATTTAATTACCATGGGCGTTCTTCTCTTTCTCAGATTTATCTTTTCAGCAAGACCTACTACACTGAGTCTTTTTTTAAAGTTGATTTATTTATTTTGAGAGAGACAGAGAGAGAGAGAGAGAGAGAGAGAGAGAGAGAATCCCAAGCAGGCTCCATACCGGCAGCTGACAGCATAGACCAAGAGTCTGACGCGTAACAGACTGAGACACCCAGGTACCCTAGAGACCAACTCTTCTGAGTCTTATCCAATCTGTTTTATACATGGTAGCTCAAGGGATATTTTCAAAATAAGAATTTGTCTTTTGAGGCCCTCTACTCCAGATGTTCCCATTCCTGCTTCAAATTCTTGAATAAGTTCCCCTTGGGATCTTCCCATGCTAAGCTCTTCCACTTCAATCACCCAGATGTCTTTTTGATTCATAGGAATCATCATGATTCCTCCTACTACACATCATTTTCACATGCCATTTCCTTTTGCTTAGATGCTCTCCCCTTGCCTCTTTAAATTAAGTCCAACTCATCCTTGGATGTCAGCTAAAGTATAACTTCCTCAAGGTAGATTGCCTCGACCTTTCTGACTAGAATAGCCCCTCATATATGTATGGCATACGTCTCCTTCATACCATTTTGCAGAGTTATCCATTTATCTTTATTAGTAAGACTATTTGATTAATATCTCTCTTCCTTCCCAAGGGCAGTTACAAGGTCTTTCTTTTTTTGGAAAAGAACAGAGCCTAACACAAAATAGTAGTTCAATAAGTTTTTGGTGGGTGAATGAGTGAATACATGATGAATTCTTCTTTCAGTCTATGTCACTCATCAAAACATAATACCTTTGTCATGGTAAGAGTTCCATAAGTAGTTGTAGAATTGTGTGCATATATGTAATATATATATTTGCATAACTGAATTATATTTGAAAGAATATAAATATAGGATAGAATCTGTAACTTAGAACAACAGATTTACAATCCATTCAACTTTGTTCATGATTATTTTCAGATTGTTTTGTGTAGCATTTGAACAAGATTCATGGCAATTGGTTTTCTTTTGGATTAAGAAATATGCAGTATTGTCCTTCAACTCATTTATTAGAACATCTGATTAAGGTTAGCTATAGCAGTTTCTGTTTAAATTGAAACGTCACTTTGTTGTCCCTTTTAGACTGACATGAACTGACTAATAATTTACATTTTACATTATATTAAACCCCAAGTTCTTCGAATGAAAAAGCTAGTACTGTCACACTTCTGGAGTGTGGTTTTGATGAGCATATTTTTCCCACTCCCCAGAAAAAAGGAGTTATAAAAATTCAGTATAACATTATTCATTCATCTTGTTTTTGGAGCAGTGTGCATAAGATGGTAACGAAAAAGTTATTTTTTAGGGATGATTCATTTTAGCACATTTTAAAGTAATCATTACTTTGTGACCTTTCATTAATAGAGGAGATGCAGAAACCACAAGCAATAACCACTAATCACTAATTAAAGTCACTGATGGGAGAAATTTGAAAGAAAAGCTGTTTACAATTTGCTTTGAAGAAAATTCAGAAGTGTGGCCGGGCTCTGGTTAAGGTTACACATTTTATCTAGTCCAGGCGATCTAATACCCGAACTGCAGACTCTATATTAATCACCACTTCTAATTAAAACTTGAAAATATAACACTGCCTTTTTATTAAACAAAAATGGGTGTCAATTCCCGCTAATTAAAAAGGAAATTATTATTATAGGACAGAGTTCCAGGAAGTCCTAAAAAAATTTTGCCTGGTTGATTTTGTAATAAATATTTTAATACAAACATCAATGAAATTATATTAAAGGTTAGAAATGAATGAGCAAAAATACCTTATTCCTTATATAATTATGAAGTAACATTTAATCTGCCTGGTCTTGCTGCCTCCAATGTGGTTCTATCAAAGCTCTACTCTCTGTAGCCAGAGTGGTCTTTCTAAATGCCAACTAGATTGAATCTTTTTCTTTTTTGAAGTTCTTTGATTCTTCTCCCAGCATTTAGAATTAAGTCCAATGTCTTCAAATTAAAAATGCTGGCCCCCCACGATCTAGATAGAACTTGTCTATCATTCCAGGTTTAGTTAAAGCCAGAAACACACATACGCAAAATCTCACCCTCCAGTCACATGCAAGTGAATATCATTTGTCTCATGCTTTATGTTGTTTTCTTTCCCTGATCATTCACATGCCCGTTTGTATTCCGTGTAAAGCCCCTCCCTTTCTTCATCAAATTTCTGCACTTTTTTCCAAAACGTTTTCAAATTAAACTGAATATTATTCAGTTCAAATATCACCTCCTCCAGGATGCTGATTCCTGATGCCCCAGTTCCTTTTAGATTTCCAGAACACTTGACAGTAAAACTCAGTCACAGACTTTGTAACTATAAGCATTGATTTATTTGTCTGCCTCGGAGCAAAACTGCACATACTTTGAGGACTAAATCTTCTTTAATTTAGTATCTGCTGGCCCCTGGTATATTGTATTCTTTTGCTAAATACTTACCTATCCAGTGTCATATGCCAGTCCCTTAGCCTGAATCTGCAGACGCAAAGATTAAAGACCCCTAGCTTGGAGCTGTAGATACAAAGATTAAAGACTCACAGCCCCCACCCAGATGATTGGATTACCTATAGACAGAAAAACAGTCAAGATGTAACATTTATAATTGCTGAGATAAATAAGTCTCAATTTTGAAGACTGGCTAATAGGAAAGCTAAGAACATAATCATGAAACGGTGATGAGAATCACAAATTTTTACAATTTATCATATGATTAAATGCTTGCATTCTAAATCGGTGACTCCGTTGTACAACTGTAACTTCATGGCCAAAACTGAAACTCAAACTCTTCTTCTTGGTCTTATACTAATTTCCATCATACATGGCACATGCAGTATTTTATTTGCTGGAATCTTTGGTTTCACGGCTCAGGTCTTATCCAGCCACCTTGTTGATGTCTCCTTCCTAGTCTGGCAGTGTTAAGGTTAAAAATGAAGACAGAAGCATTAGTCTGATTTTTCAGTTGGAAACTAAATAGAAAACTTTAGGATTGGTGGTGGAGCTGAGACTGGTGTTGGGTGGGGACAAAAATAACTTGCGAGGCTAGAGGCAAATGAAACACTTGCTCCTGGCAACTTCCCAAGCCTGCCAGTGGTAGATGTTTATTACATCTCTTAATAGTTTCAGTAGCAAAAGCTTTTGTCCCAGAGTGTGCTGGCAGCTACTCTGTTAATAGAAGGATTACCACTGAAACATCATCTTTCTATTAGGATAACCCCAGGCTGGGGATTTGTCTCCAAAACAAAGGTGCTGCTTCCAGTCCACACTCAAAACGATGTGCAGTGTGCTGTATCAAGGAGAGATGATCTTGTTACTCAACTTAAACCTGATGAGGAGAGTACTGTGGGCCTCCTCTGGAGGTTTAGCATGGTCAATTTCCCATCAGTGACTACAGGGGAAAACATTTTATTTTTGCCGGGAAACATTCTCTAAAAGGTTAAAGATGTAATTAACATTGCTCTTAAGAGGACGAAAAGCTGCAATTTGCTGTATCTACTTCAAAATAGTCTTATTATTGTGCAACTCTGATAGCTCTACCAAGAGGTAGTACCTATACAAGTGAGGATATAGATTTTGGTGAAATTGGTCAGTAGTAACTGCCTTTGGCTTGTAAATTTTACAAAAATACCTGCGCACATTTGCTTAAAAATGAAATTGTAATAGAAAAAAAAAAACATTAACTCATGTAAAGTACCATGTCAATGGTGTTTCAGCTGAAACTTTCTGTTGTTGTTTTTGTTTTTCTGTTTGCCCATTTTTGGGTGACAAGGACACATTACTGACATAACATTTTTCTGAGTTACCTCATCCATTCCAAGCTACAAAAGTATCCTAATCAAAGTGCCTGTATGCGGTGTGGCAAGTGGTGCCGTGACGATACACAGGCAAGTAACTCCACAAATTGGACAGATCTTGAGATGAGGGAAGCTCCATGACACTGAAATCTTATTTAAAAAAAAATCTGGCATTGTTCCTAGAGCTCATGGCTCTGTGCCACTTAATGAAACACTCATGATAGATGAGCAGTCTCCCTGTCATGCCTATAAAGGAATGCTTGATGATTTTATTAACACAGGCAGTGCTGAAACCTCTATTTGATGAACATTCTAATAAGGCTGCCCTCTATGCTAGCGAAAGTTCAGGGAAATAACAAGGAATAACAAATAGATGAAAGAAGACATAGTTTTGATCATAACATCACAACACATTGCAGGTGTCTGACTTAAATAATCATGTGCTCTGAAACAGTATGCAATGTATAGAATTAGGCCCAGAGAAAGAGAAAGTGTGATTTTCAACTTGCAACTGGCGAGGGAACAAGACAATAACCCTTTAAAAACAACATCTTGATTTTGAAAATTTCATATTTGTATTCTGAATTTTTTTTTTTTTTACTATTTTATGTTAATCAAGAATTCCTTCCCTGGAATTAAGAACCCAAACACAAAATGATCTATTAAAAGTTGCACTTGCTCAATGAGAAACTAACAAGCAGTGTAGGAATCACTGTAGCATAGATATGGAAATTGTTGTCTAAAGTCCATAAACCTGTTTAGATGAAAAGCTTAGACTTGGTGGTTAGCTATTAACAAGTAATACTTTGAAAATGAGGGAAGTGCAAATGTGCAAATGACATACTCTTTGTATTTGGCATGCCTTTTTCATTTAGAACTATTAATGTCCTTGTCAATACCACTTCTGCCTACTTCAATATCACCCACCATCTGCTTAGCCCATTACTGCTAATAATCCCTTATGATCTAGTTTAGAAGTCATACATTCTTGGAAGCCTCCCTTAGACCCACAACTGCCTCTCTGACGTGCCAATGCTTCCCATCTTACATTGTATTTAAATTGCCTATTTACTTTCTTGCCTCAATGAAATTATGACTTCCTAGAGGATAGAACTGTTGACCTATTTAAAATTATAACATAGATTTTATCACCTAACGTAGTATGTTTGAATGGATAAATTAATGAAAGTATACATTAATGTCTGCATTCAGTATGCAAACCAGCCTTGATTTATAAAATCATATTTGAAATATGTTCTGAAATAATACATGTATTTTGTATATGATAGAATTGAGGTGGAAAGTTTATTTGACTGTTAAACAACCGATCATAATACATTTACTGAGTACAAAAATGGAAAAGGAATAATCATTTGATCCCTCTGAAATATGCAAATACACATATGTTGGAATGAATTTTATATATGTGTATCTGTATTTTTCCACATCTCTGATATAACATAATAGATCTATATCTGTATGACTGTACCTATGTCTGTATATCTGTATCTATCTAGGTATATAGAGATCTTTTCAACAGCATCTCTGCAACATTAGCATTTATTATACCCCAAAGACTTATGATATATTTACTCTCTTGGACATGGACATCCAGGAAAAAATTCTAGTAATCTCAGCTCTATAAAAATGAAAATATATTGAACAATATGTTATTTCATACAAAACATAGAAGGCTTAAAAGATACACATCTTTAGACATAAATTTTTATTGATTAAATCCAAGGAAGCCTTGAAAGCCAGCTTTAGCCATAATTTGAGAAATTTAATTGTTTCTTTTCTTTGGAGAGAATTCCTGTGTGAATATCTGTATTTACATATCATTCATTCCAGAGCTTACACTGAATTTCAAAGAAAGGTGGATTTTTTTTTGTTTGTTTTTTAGTAAAAGCTATGAACTCAATTATAAAATATGTAATGTTTTGAGAAAGTACATGGGAGATACAAATTTATGCTGCAATAAAAAGTTGGTAAATGTACATGATACTAAATGCATAAATTAGATTTATGTGTTACACCATACATTTATAAATATATAATTTACAATTCTGCCAATTAAAGAGAAAAGCAATCATCTTTGATAATCAGTTTATGTTCGCTGGCTTCTTTTTTTTTTTAACTATTACTTTGAATTATTCTTAGAAAATATCTACTTCTGGATAATATATATTATTGATGTAGTATATGTTTCAAAATATTGTCAGAATAAATATAAAACATGAATCTTAATAAATTGTATATCCAGTATTGTTACATCATGGAAAATATCAATTCCACTATAAATTCAAATTATATCTATATCTATCTATCTATTTATCTATCTATCTACATAATCGTACTATTCCAATTTATTACTTCAATTACACATTCTATGAATAAAATGTATTTCCCTCAAGGTAATATGCGAAATCTGATTCAACATTTTATGAACTTAGAAATACTCCTAGTATTAGGCTCATAGAACAATTATTCTTTTAATTGAGACATTAGTCTTTTTTGATGATATCTTTCTTTGCCAATTGATCAGCATTTATACAAAGGCTCTACTTAAAATTTAAGTTAAAAGTAGTAGACAAAAAAGTATTTAACAAGGTCATTCTTTAAATTTGAAGAGTTCCTGCACTTTGCAATGCATCAAACAGTAATTTGTAACTGACAGTTTTCTTACCTAGAGTGCTTCTCAGTCTAGAGATTGTTCTCCAAAGACAGTCAGCTGGGTAAATGTCAGGAGCTCAAAAAGTAAATTATAGTGCAAACAGCGTTGATATTTCTATGAATGGAAGAAAAGCATATTTATTTTTAAAATGTAGAATTTTATTTAAAACAAGTGAAAACCTTCTATTGTGACCTTTACAAGATTCCAAACAGTGACGAATTTGGTCATTACAAATAACCTTTTCCAGAAAGAGCTTTACCATTCGGGACTTTCATTTGGTAATATATGTGAATTAATTTCCTTTCCACAAAATAACTCATGATATTAAATTTTTTATGAGATATTTTATCCCAGATATTACAGTTTTATACACATTTTAGAAGGGGAAAAAACTAAGGGAGCGAATATACGGTAGTCATTCATTTTAAGTCCTGTGGAGGAAATCATTCAGTCATATTCTTTTCTTCCTTCTCTACAGAATGATATTGTATCTGTGTGAACTTTGTCAGGTAATTATTTCTCCCAACATTCATTATAGAGCTTAGTAGAATTCTATTTGGAGCTTCATTCTAAGGCAGTTTGCACCTTAACAAACAGGTTGGAATCTCTGAATGCATTAAGTCATTTGTTTGGAATCTGGTACTACTTTTTACTATATAAATAATATTGTGTATGGCAGTTTAAGGTTATTTCCCAAGTTAGTCTTCACTACTTTTTTTTAACTCATGGGGACTCAAAGAGAGTATATATATATATATATATATATATGTATGTATATATATATATATATATGAAATATATTTTAGAATATATAAGATTATATAAAAATAAATATAAAATTATGAAAATAAATAAAAGAGTAGACAAATATTAGAAGTCCTAAGCAGATTGCATAATAACATCTCCATGCAAATATGGGTTTAGAAAGGCAATGAACTTTCTTAGCCATTGTTTAAAGTGTTAGCCACAAATTCTATCCTTTTTATCCATTTTACATTTCTTTATAACCTTTATATTATTAATATTATATTTGTTTATTTTCTTGTTCCCCTGGAATAAAAGCTTCATTGTTCATATGTTTCTTTTGTGTAAGTTCATGTAGAATCCCGCAGGAGCTAGACAAGTGACCAGCATATGGTAGCACTAAATAAATATCTATTGAATGAATGGATACATGAATGAATACTAATGCAAGGGCTTAGTGGCTTTGAAACATGATTCACCGTCCATCAACTGATGAATAGATAAAGAAATTGTGGTTTATATACACAATGGAGTACTAAGTGGCAATGAGAAAGAATGAAATATGGCCCTTTGTAGCAACATGGATGGAACTGGAGAGTGTTATGCTAAGTGAAATAAGCCATACAGAGAAAGACAGATACCATATGTTTTCACTCTTGGGTGGATCCTGAGAAACTTAAGAGAAACCCATGGGGGAGGGGAAGGAAAAAACAAAAAGAGGTTAGAGTGGGAGAGAGCCAAAGCATAAGAGACTCTTAAAAATGGAGAACAAACTGAGGGTTGATGGGGGGTGGGAGGGAGGGGAGGATGGGTGATGGGTATAGAGGAGGGCACCTTTTGGGATGAGCTCTGGGTGTTGTATGGAAACCAATTTGACAATAAATTTCATATATTGAATAAATAAATAAATAAATAAATAAAAGAAACATGATTCACCTTGATAATACATGCTTATATAAATTTGATCTTACACACTGTAAACAAGAATAAACTATCTCTTACTGGGAAGAAAGTTTTAGACACCTATTTAATAACTGCTTTGCAGATAGATTTCTTGTTTGAATCAGTTTTCCCTAATCCAAATCTTCTACACAGATTTGGCTTTCTCTTTGGACCTTATTTCAAAGCCAAGACTCAAGTCTTGGTCACCTACCTGTTTTCTCTGCTTCATGAATTGGCTGTTATGTGGTTTGAAGTTGCATAGGGGGATAACGAAGTGGATGAGAGAGACAAAATTTCGTTTTTTGTTTTTTTTTTTTTAAGTTTTACTTATTTATTTATTTTTAATTTTTTTTTAATTTTGTTTTACTTAAATCCCAGTTAGTTAACATATAGTGTAACAATGGTTTCAAGAGTAGAATATAGCGATTCATCACTTACGTGTAGCACCCAGTGCTCACCACAAGTGCCCTACTCATGCCCATCACCCATTTAGCTCATCCCTCCACCCAATACTCATCCAGCCAGCATAAGAGACTCTTAAATACAGAGAACAAACTGAGGGTTGCTAAAAAGAGACAAAGTTACTGTCTTTCTATTCAGAAGCAACTGAGGGTTGCTAAAAAGAGACAAAGTTACTGTCTTTCTATTCAGAAGTAACCAAGGACAAAAAACATTGAAAAAATAAAATGAGAAAAAAAATGTCCATAGTCTACTTAACTTACACTACATTGCATAAGTGAATTATTTTCTCTTTTAGTATGTTTGGATCCTGAATAGCTGGGAGAAAAGTATATATGCTTTACCTATAAGTGTGTCAAAAAGGACTATGGAAATGACAGAGGTGATAATACAGCCTATTGTTAATGGTGCTGGACGACCATATTTCCCGGTTTCTTTGTTTCAGAGACAAGCACTCAACTCATGCCTACAGAAAATGTGTCCCTTTATTGGAACACAAAAGATGCATAAAAACATAAAGTATTCTTAATGCTCATTTTGAACAGAGATACTATGGGACTTCAGCTTTACCTTAATGAATACTGACCTGGAAGTTTATTTGTTTTGAGGATTAGTGTGATTCCACACAGGATTTCAGGTACATTAATGAAATGCATACAATGAAAAACAATGGTAAAAGAGTAATAATGAATCAGAATCAATCTGTGAACTAGTGTGTAAAGGCCAGAAGTTTAATGTATCAAATATGACATGGTTACTCACAATTTTCACAAATATTTATTAAGCACCCAACTCATGCCAAGTGCAAAATAAGAAGAGCAAATGAATATGATAGAAATCCTGATTTTAATTCCACACACTTATTTTTTGTAAGTACCTAGACTGTTACAGGCACTACAAAAACTACTGAGGACTTAAAGATAATTACCCTACTGAAATTTGGCATATACCCTCCCTGCCAACTCAAATTCCAGGTTGCAATTCATTTCCACTTTCTCCTCATTTAAATACTATCATTTCTATAATTTAAAAACATTTCTTAGACATGTAATTACCTAATATATTTAATATTGTACTGGTGAAGTATATCAAAGTCACATAGACTGTAATAGTTTTGCTTTTACTATGAATATTTACAACCTGAGTGTATAAATACAACGCAAACTTAAATCAATATACATCTCAAAGAATCAGGTACTTTGTGAGATTTTATGCCTAGAACCATACTCTGATTTGAAAGAATATTTTCAGTGAAGATGACAGGCATTTATAATATAAAAATGAAAATTCAAAGAGAAGATAATAAGAATGTCTGTGAAGAATACATGTTTTCAAATTGTTTGCTAAACAACTAGTACAATGGGGTTTAGATTGCAGCTGAAAATAATAGTTACTTCTGGGGCACCTGGGTGGCTCAGTCAGTTAAGCATCTGACTTCGCTCAGGTCATGATCTCACAGTTTTTGAGTTTGAGCCCCAATTTGGGTTCTGTTCTGACAGCACAGAGCCTAGAGCCTGCTTAGGATTTTGTGTGTGTGTGTGTGTCTCTCTCTCTCTGCCCCTCCCCTTCTCACTCTCTCTCTCTCTCAAAAATAAATAAATATTTTTAAAAAATTTAAAAACTAATAATAGGCACTACTCAGTGGGAATGTATTTTGTGGCAAGAACTATAATCTATCTCTAATCTTGAAAACAATTTTAGGGATTATATATTTTTCTTTCTTTTTTTTTTGAAATTATTTTTTTAATATGTATTTGTTTTTGAGAGACAGAGAGACAGAATGTGAGCAGGGGAGGGACAGAGTGAGAGGGAGACACAGAATCTGAGGCAGGCTCCAGGCTTTGAGCTGTCAGCACAGAACCAATGTGGGGCTCGAACTTACAAACCATGAGATCATGACCTGAGCTGAAGCTGAACGCTCAAACAACTGAGCCACCAGGTGCTCCTGGAGATTATATATTTTTCTGATTTTATATAAGTTGAATGTAGTCTTAGGGAGTTTAAGACTTGCTAGAAATCAGGTACAACTAGAGAGCTGGGGTTTCATTTCTCAGGGTTTCCTCAAGACTTCAAAGTCTTAGCTCTTTCCACTAAATATGCTGACTCTCAATCCTTAATTGATTGAACTAATCAAAAATGACACTTAAGACCAAATTACTTAGAAGTACCCCTTTAAAATCCTCCTTAATAACACTGATCCCACCAATCATAATCTTGCTGTCTAAATACTCCAGAAGTTTTTAGCATCTTTACCTTTTTAGAAATAGTTTGTCTTACAGCATTTTTATTTACTTACTTGTTTTGGCTCCTTTACTAAATTATATTATGGAATACTGACATCAAGTTTAAACATATATTTAAAAAATAGAACTCTGTGTAAATCTTTATCCCTTGGCCAACTCAGCATATCAGAAGGATTTTTACATATTAGCTTATCACAGCAAAACTCATTACTGATTATATAATATTAAAAACCTTCTTCTTTCCAAGCTGCCTGGATCACAAAGGTGCCCTAGCTTGCACCTGTCCTAATGACATTATATGTATCTCCTCAAGAAGGAAGGGACATTTTTTAATTGATTGTATGTATAGACATACAAATCCCTTGCAATATGAATAGTCTTCCTGTGGTTGGCAGAAAAATGACTCCTTCCTTCCCAAAGATGTAGACATCCTAATCCCTGGAACCTCTGATTATTTTATGTTACCTGGCAAAGCAGAGTTAAGATTGAAGATAGAATTAAGATTGCTAATCAGCTGATTTTGGGAAGGTAATCCTATATTACCAGGGTAGCTCCAAAGAGATTGCAAGAGGGATTCAGAGAGATAACTATGGAAGGTATCCCAGTGAATGTGATAAAGGTTGGATGAGCCATTCTTGCTTTGAATATGGCAGAAGGAGAGCATGAACCAAAAATGCAGGCAGACTCTAGAAGTTGGAAAGGCAAGAAAAAATGGGTTCTCCCCTAGAGCCTCCAAAAAGGAATGTAGCTCTTCCAACATTTTGGTTTTAGCCCAGTGAGACTCATTTTGGATTTCTGAACTATAGAAAAGGAAGATAATAACCTTGTGTTGTTCTAAGCCACTACATTTATGGTAATTTATTATAGCAGCCATAGAAAATTAATACACCTCCTTTGACTGCTGTTCCTTCCAAGCCAATAGCAATTTGGTAGATGCCAGCATATAAGTTTGTGTCAAATTCAGACTTCCTTTTTTAGGTAATTTCTTCATTGGAAGACCAGGAAAGAGACATTTTTCCCACAGTAAAGTTCTGGCCTTGTGCTGTAGTCACAGGGTACAAATCCTGATTATATGCTTTGAAAGCCTGTTACATTCTTTTCTGTTAGTCTTAAACATACTTTTTTGAGAGAATGAATTGCTGAATGAATAAGCATAAAAGCAACCTAATGTTTATCCTCCTACTAGCACATGTGTGAATTTTTCTTCCCAGGACAAAAAGTTCTGATTTTCTTCTGATGGAACAAAAAGAGTTTGCCTAGCAATATAAAAATTTGAATTGCTTTAACTCTAAATGACTCATGTTTTCTAATTTTCAGAGGAGAGTAAAAATAAAAACATCAGACCAGTTTCTTCATCCAAACAACATTTAGAAAATACAATGCAAATTTTAACATATGCATCTATTATCCCAAATGCAATTATATTCCCCAAATTATATTTCCATGCTAGATCAGTACTGCTTTTATATTCCAAAAACAGGTAGCTAGTGTCATATGGTTAAAGAGAGAGAGAGAGAGAATACATGTAAGTTTTAGCCCCACAAGGATGTTCTTCTGCTTGTGCAATGTCTAGGACTGTGTAAAGAAAAACTTCATTTAACTTATGCCCATTTGGGAAAAATCTACAGTCAAGATTTTCTTTTTTATAAAATATTTTCATATTCTTGGGAACGTGGCAGGTGTGACATTCCTGCTTCCTTGGAAATTCAGAGGGACTTCTTGTGTTCCATTACCCTTTGTCATTTCCACTCTCTTTTCAAGCTGAGCCACCTGTGCTTTTATAATATTTACTTGCTTTTTGTGTTGGCCTCTTGTCTTCTCCACTAAATAGGATAGAGAAGTTGGCCTCTTGTCTTTTCACTAAAAAACACTATTTGCCAGAAAAAAAGTTTATTTATTTTCTTCTTTGCTTTTTGGAACAGACAAATATGTTTGTTTGGTGTTTTTTTTTTTTTTTTTAATGTTTATTTCTTTTTGAGAGAGAGCACGGAAGCAGGGGAGGGGCAGAGAGAGAGGGAGACACAGAATTCGAAGCAGGTCCAAGGCTTTGAGCTGTCAGCACAGAGTCTGATGCAGGGCTGGAACCCATGAATTGTGAGATCATGACCTGAGCCAACAGAAGCTTAACCGACTGAGCCACCCAGGTGCCCCGGAACAGACATATATGTTTTAGCATCCTCCTTTGGGTTATGAAGAGATTTGAAGATAAGAGATGAAGCCAATGACTTCTGAATGCAATAGCACCTATTGTTCACACTAATCATCTCAATCTTCCCTCAGGAATAGTCATGATCTACAGAAGGAATCTGCCTCTTAGAAAATCAGCACCTAACCCGGGCCTGCAGTCCATTTCTTTGTATCACACCTGGTGTATGGCTCATTTTCCCTGAGTGGTTCCATGAGTCTAAGCTTCAGGTATTTCCCAGGGGTGTATGAAAAAGGCATGTAGGTAGGCCAGAGAGCAAGCATGGACTAAATTATCTGCTTTATTAATGACTAGCCAACATCCATCCTATTGTTCCCTAGTTATCTCATTCCATTTGTTATTATTTAGTGAACAATTCAATTGTGGTG
This sequence comes from Leopardus geoffroyi, assembly GCF_018350155.1. Taxonomy (NCBI): domain Eukaryota; kingdom Metazoa; phylum Chordata; class Mammalia; order Carnivora; family Felidae; genus Leopardus; species Leopardus geoffroyi. Next base: position 60,254,987 of record NC_059328.1, read on the forward strand.
GATATAACAATTTTTGAGAGTCAGGTATGGTAAGTTTTATGAAAAAGTAATAACGCAGATTAAGGAGGACAGAGAGTGATGGGGGGAGACTACTTTTTTATTGAGCAATCCAAGGTTTCTTTGTTCATCTTCTGAACAGAGAAGAAAAGAATATGAATACCTTGGTAAGGACTATTGAGACAGAGGAAATGGGTTTTGCTTGTTGGTGGCCCAGCAAGGAGTGAAAGAGATGGAAATAACAATAAGTAATAGTGGAGGACCTAATTAGTAACACTTTAGATGGAGATCTGTTGGGTAAAAGCTGGACTGGAGTCCGGTCTTCTACTTCCACAGTCTAAACCTTGAGATATGCACACTTACATATTCCCTTGGAGACTAATAGCTTAAGAACAATGATTACAAGCCCAGGTAATTGGTTCATCTTAATGAGTCATGGACAGACAGTGACATAGCAAGTAGCAAAGACAATAGGGCACTAGAGAAATGTGGTTCTGCCCATTAGAAATGTGGCCCCATGGCTGGTAAATTTTGATCCACCATTCTTTCTCTTGTAAGGAAAGAGTAAGTAAATGGGTGAGGATGGAGAGACCATCCATTTCAACCCTTAGTCATCCCATGATGTATGTGTGGAAATCTTAAGGAAAAGTGAGTCTAGGAATAAAAAAAAATATGTCCTGTTAAAACTTATCATTAGCTAGTAATGATGCAGCTTACCATTTTGAAAGTCATTTGATGTATGGGAGATGCCGTGGCATAAACCTTCTAAATAACACTGTTTTTAAGTGATTTGCCAATGATACCTATTTGACAGCTTTGCTTTAGTCCATCCATAAGAAGACTGCTGAACAACCATTAATTGTGAACCATTAACTTAATTTTTTTTAAGATTCCAGGCAAAAATATGATAGTTTATTGACTAGTAGTGTATTATTAATTTTTTAAATTAATTTTCTATAAATTTGATGAGAATAATCTCAGGCAGATGTCAAAATGGAAATCGATACTGTGTCAATATTTTTCTTATCTGTTTTTAACTGTCCATTGAAAATGATTAGTTACAATAATATTAACCTCCATATGCCTAATAATAAGAACTCAACCCCATAGATGAACTAGTCTTTTAACAAAGGTAAGATATGACATGGTAACATGACCACTCCTCTTCACATAAACTCCAAACCATTTTTTTTTTTTACTAGATGATGATTGTTTTGGATGAACTGTAAATGTAATTACAAATTTTTTTTGTTTTTATCATATGAAAAAAGAAGATGCTTACCAATGAATCATAGAAATGATGGGGAAGTTAATTATTTTGTAATTCTCCCCAATAAAAGTAGGTTTGCTTGTTCCTTTTTATTGAAAAGAATCACTTAATACATTCACATAAAAAATGCTTATAACAATGTTACCACACTAAAAAATAATCATTGTTAATGGTTCTGTGTAGATTCTTCCAAATTTTTTTCTGACATATATGGCATTTTAGAAAAATAGAATAATAATGTATATATTTCTTTGAATAATTTTCCCCACAATACAATATACTGTGGTTCTAGTTCCATGTCAAAAAATATACATGTATGTTAGCTCTATAAATGGCTTTATTCCTATAGTAGACATTTATATATATATTATATGTATAATATAATGACATATTTTAAAATGTGGACATTCCATATTTTGTTCAACCATATTATTATAAAGAAAATTGTGGTGAACAACCATGGATAGTGACTTTCACAGACTTTTGAGAGGGCAGTGTAGATGAAGGAAATTATTACAAGAACAATTTATCCATATTTTATAATTTTGGACACATATTGCTAAATTTTCTGTAGACAATTTATGTGATTTTTCCACTATCGATGTATGAGAGTGTTTATTACAAGACTGTCTATACTAGAAAATATTGTTAATTTCTTCATCATGTAAGAAAGAAGGGCAGATAAATGTTTTCTACAAAATAACTGGATTGGAAACAAAACTTTCTTAAAAATTAAATTTTATTAATGTTTTGATTATAAAAACAATTTCTCATTTTATTTATATATTTAGTTGTAAGGGAAGCTAAATATCTTCATATTGTTAATGTCTTTTTAAAATTTTCTGCTTATGTTCTTTACCTATTTTTTAAAAGATTTTTCATATTTATTTATTAGTACTCTTTATATTTTATGAACATTCACTATGTTATGATCTCTTCACATTTTCACTATTTGTGACATTTTTGTAAAATTGTCATTCTGCTTCTGAAATACACAAATTTATGATAATTCTGCTTCATTACATCTGCCTCTGTTGAGATCATATGTTGTTTGTTTGCCATGTTTTACTGTGGATGGATCTCATCAAACAACTAAAAATTTCAACTGCTCTTATAAGTTATCCGATTCATGGAGAAACGACTCAGTTACAATGAATACTGTAGTTAATTTGTATTTGGCTTACAAATACGTTCCCTCAAAAAAGGAAAGAAGAATACGAAATCTTCTGAATCCTACTATCCATTAAATTAATCATTTATTTTTTTCATCAATTAATTATCAGACGTCTCCAATATGTAGTCTACATTCTCTGGAGTCCAATGTCTGATCCTATTTCTGGCTACAGTGACCTACTAGGTGAAGAATTTCTGGGGCTTTTAGCTGTTTCAATCCCACTCAAGTGCTTTTTCATGTAAAACTGTGTTTTATAGATTTTTTTTTTCATTTGGCAATATCTCCACTTTTATAATTTGCTCTTGGTTTACCTCTTATTCAGTCTCCTTCAGCGACTTCTCTTCGTCCTCTCTCAATTAAGTCATGCTTTCATTCCTCAGGTTGTCTCAACAGGACCATCTTAATGATGGTATATGCTCATGTATATTCAGCTATCACCTCTGTATAGTTGATTCTTGGATCTGTAACCTTGACCTATGACTTGTAACCTCTTTAGAGGCCAAATAAATGTTGAATAATGAGTGAAATAATGAAAAGGGTAATAACACACAACTTGGAATTAGAAAATCTGTGGTTTGTTCATTTATTCAACAACTATTTATTTGGCATTTACTATTAATGAGTCAGTGCATGGTTATGGTGATAAATTAATATTTTAGTCCTAGGAAAAATCACTTTACTCAATTTTAAAGTGGGATTTATAATGCTTTCTTGCATTCAGGGTTTTTTGAATGTCAACATATATAATGTGTATTAATTTGCTTACTTATATATAATGTTAAGAGAAATAAAAGGTAGGAAAGTTCACAAATTTTTTCAAAATAATTTGAGAAAAAAACAAAGAAAATTTGGAATGAAGTATTCAGAGCTGAAAGTTGTCAAGAAGCCCATTTATTAAAGTAGCCGGAGTGAAATTCGAGCCAGAGAGAAGCCTCTATTACGGTATACAACTGCATTGCCTTTAGACAGAATATTGGAATGTCTATAATATAATGTGATTTGAATTTAAGACCAGATAAAACAGAATCCTGTTGTGTAGTTTGAGAGTTCTCTTACATGAAAAGACATATATTACTTGGTAAAATTCTCATAATAAAATAAAGGACACCAGGGAGTCTAAGAATGAAGTTCCCTTGATTGCTCAGTTAGATACCTGACTTCAGCGACCCAGTTCAGGACCTATCATTGTGCACACACACCCAGACATATCCTCTGAGATGGCAGTGGAGAGGGGAGAAATTGCTGTACCATTAACCACATTATAGGGGTAACCATAAGCCATCCCCTGAAGTTAAAGATGAATCAGATCAGGGAAACTTTGAGTCTCACATATGTTTCATACTGAAATTGACTAGAAAGAGACAAAAGAATTGCTATTGTCTTTAACCCCTTGCATAGTGCAGCTTTGGACTTGCATTATGGCTTTTGGAAAGACTTTTCCCAAGTTTCTCAACACACGAACTGAGAATGCCCCTTTTTTTGCAAATCTCTGTTCTTACAAAAAGGTGGAGGAAAATCAGAGAACATCAGAGGCAGACTGTATGTGATGACTGTCTTTTGTTGAATTTTGACTTTGAACTAGACTTATTACCACTAAAGATGCACTCTTTAAATAAAAATGAAATATTTACTTTTCTGATTATAAAAGGAATAAATATTAATGATTAAAAATATAGAAAGTTGCAGAAATTTTAAATAAACAATAAGATGAACTCACCAATTAAGAAGACGTCTTTCTAAAAATTGGGTTTTTAAAATTTTTATACATTTTTTCTGGTTTAATACTATGACGTAAGCATTTCATGGTGTTTTGTAATACTTTTGAATACTTTTTTTGAATACTTAAAGTATTCTTTTTTAAATTTTTTTTTTCAACGTTTATTTATTTTTGGGACAGAGAGAGACAGAGCATGAACGGGGGAGGGGCAGAGAGAGAGGGAGACACAGAATCGGAAACAGGCTCCAGGCTCTGAGCCATCAGCCCAGAGCCTGACGCGGGGCTCGAACTCTCACGGACTGCGAGATCGTGACCTGGCTGAAGTCGGACGCTTAACCAACTGCGCCACCCAGGCGCCCCAAAGTATTCTTAATAATGTATGAAAGTCTATCCTTGAATGCATCTCAATTTCTTACATCGAACTATATGAAATTACTGTGTGTCAAAAAGTTAAATATCAGCAATTTCATATCATAAACCTAATATATAACAAATTTTTAAAGACTGGTTATTGAAGTAGTTTCTAATGTTTTAATATTTTACATTTTACTTTTTTTATGTTGTTGGGAAGTTAATTGCCTGGATGATAAGTATTTAAAATTTACTCATAGGATGCTATTAAATATTTTTATCCTGTTGGCATTGTATTAGTCCTGAAGTACTAGATTAAAAAATAGAATTTAATAACATATATTTTAGTATAATCAAATCTGTAGTAATATATAAATACAATGTATGGAGTTTGTCTTTGATCATTTGAGTATGTAGGATTCGAGTTTCTTATGTATATAATTTGCTGGGCTTTCAATTATTCTATGAAGATAAATTCTGTTTATATTTGGACAAATTGATCTGAAAGAATATTTCTGCTTCAAGAGTATTCCTGGTTCTACAGAATTGTATCATTTAATAAAATTTTATTTTAAATTTAAGTTTCATTTTGCAGATGCTATGAGACTCAAGGATAGAAGAAAACAATATAGGAAAAGACAACCTTTATTAATTTCTTACTATGTGTCAGATACTTTCTACTTGTTTATTCATTGATTTAGTAGTCTCATGATCACACACTGATTGATAGGGCATCGAGTTGCCATATTTAAGAAAAACAAAGAACAAAAAAAAGATGTCAAATTTGAATTTCAAATAGAAAACAAAAAACTTTTTTTTTTCAGTATAAGCATGCTGCATACGATATTTGGCATATAATTATACCAAAAGTACTCTTTTTCTGGTATTCAAATTTAACTGGGCTTCCTGCATTTTCTACAGCAATTTAAATAGGAACAAGTTTAACCTTTTAACAGATTTTTCCATATGGGTTGAGCAACTTACAGTCCAATGTATATGAGTTATTTGAAGATTGGGAGGGCACCTGGGTGGCTCAGTTGGTTAAAAGACCAGCTTTTGAGTTTGGCTCAGGTCATGGTCCCAGGGTCATGGGATGGGGCCTTGGGTTGAGCACTGTACTGAGGGTGGAGCCTGCTTAAGATTCTCTCTCTCTTCCTCTCCCCTTCTCCCCTGTTCCTTCTATTGCTCCCTCTCTCTCTCTCTCTCTTAAAAAAAAAAGAGTTATCCAAGGCTTTTGTTAAAATGCAAGTTCTTATTCCTAACAAACTTCCAGGTAAAGTCAATAGTTGCCTGCTGCTGGCCAATTTTGAGTATCAAGAAATGTGTGGCAGGAAAATAAAAGAAGGAAAAAAGAAAGAAAATAGAAAAATAGAACAGATATCCCACATAGTAAAAGAGTTGGAAGAGTTAAGGCAATAGCTTTAATTCATGTATTGTTGTTCAAATATAAAAACTAATCCCCTACCATAAAGAATAAAATCAAAGCAAATGCAAACAATTAATATCTGATTCACTTATCATATAAAAAATTTTAATTAAATTATCTTAATTCTTTGGAAGAAACTAAGAAAAAAGAAAAACCAGCAACAAACAACACAAATAATGTGGTAGCTATATGCACACAAATGCATGAACACACACACACACACATATGTATATGTAAATATATAGATATATTTTCACAAACTCCCACCACCTGGTAATTCAGCTGCCTTAATACATTAAGGTGGATATACAGACATAAATATCAAGGTAGAGTTTTAACTGCCTCTATGGATTGCCCCAATCATGAAAGTAACCCCTACACCTGTCAGAGTCCGCAATTGGTCACTGGGAAAGGCAAAGATGAGACCAGGATAATGAAAGAAAGCAGTGTAATAGAAAAGACAGAGAGTCAAAAATGTCTAGTGTAACTATCTGTTAGGGATTAAAGCATCTGTTCATCTTCTTTCTGAGAAAGAAGGAGATAGGATTAAGTGAGGAGAGATGGAGAAAGATGAAAGAGAGAAGAAACTTTAAACATGCTACCCGACAGTGAGGTTTGAGATTGTAGGGAATTGTATAATACATGTTATTTCCTATAATTTAGTATGCCTCTCCAACCTGGACAGGTGTTCAGTAGCTTACTGTGAGTGTTGAGAATTCAACACAGGGACCAAGGTACATAGCTGTGGGAATCTCTGTCAAGTCAATGAAAATAATTACACCCATGCAGTTAAGAATCCTGCTAATTCCAAATAGATATTTTGAGAAGGATTAGCCCATATGGTCATGCTTAAAGTTACATATTTTTTATTGGATTAAAATTATCCCACTTAGAAAGTTGAAATTGATTTTTTTCTATTAAAAGAAGCATTTAAATCTATGTAAACAGTTTGCTAGCAATTTGCCTTTCAAAAATATCAGTTCAAAATAAGGATGAGTTTTGTAAGGGTAACTCCTACTGAAATTGTAGCAGTGTATGTTAACAACCATCACCATTAAAAAGTAGGAAAATCACCACTACTAAGAAAAAAAGGTAATGGAGTCAGTATTACCCTTATTCAGGGTTGCCTAGTCCAAAATTTATTTTATATATATATATATATATATATATATATATATATATATATATATATACATACACCTTTCATTTCACTATGGATTAGGAATTATTGATTTTTTCTAATGTGAGTTTTTTTTTGTTTGTTTTATACTATAAATTCTGGAATAAAGTGAAGCTTGATTTGCTTAAGCTAGTGGTTCTCAAAGTGTGGTCAGACATAACAGCATAATGTAACAGGCATAACTTGCGAATTTGTTAGAAATGAAAATTACTGGACTCCCTCCCAGACCTATTTAAAAAGAACTCTTGGGTGTGGGATCAAGAAATATCTATTTAAATGCCTCCGTGGCTTTCTCATTTTCCCTAAAGTTTGAGAAGCAAAGTCTCAAGCAATGATTGCTTCCTTTTTTAAGATTTCTTGTTCTTCAACATGTTTCTGAAAATCCCTAGAGAATTCCTTAGGGACAAGAGTGACTCTTAGCGTTAGGGTGAGCCGATGACTACTTTAATCTACCTGCTTATGATTGTGAAGTAATTTTGAATACCACAACTTTTTAGTAGCATTCCTAAATGGTAATGTCCCTGCATCGTGCTCACAAATATGGCTTGTGGAAATGAAATTGTATTATGTAAATATGTAGCTTTTTTTAAAAAGTAAAACTGGTGTAAGGTTTAGGAGAATTTTGTTTACAGAATTTATTTACAAGTAGCAACTCAAAAATGTATTATGCATTATATAAAATATAAACCAGTTACACTATTACTTCATTGAAACTATAGTTATTGCCAACTTGTGCTGTTGTAAATCTCGTGCTTGAATTACATTCAGAACCACTGTATAATAAGTGAATTCAGTCAGAATTATGCAGTGTCTTGATTACCAACAGTTAAAGAATGGAGTGGTTTATTTAAGATTGCCATCAGGAGAATTAACTCACAAAACAGGAGTTAACAGTCAGCATGGCTCTTAATGACCAACTCACACCAACTACAACAGTGAATCAATCTCCCATGGTTGATAACTAGAATGCAGTTGGTAAAGTACCTATGGTGTTATGTAAGGCCAGAAACGATCATTTGAATAAGGTTATGCAAAAAGGCAAAAGTTAGTGACTTGAGAAAAATGTATCTGACTTCTTAAGTTGTATAGTTAAGCTTCTTACAATAAAGAAAAATTTAAAGAGGTTTCAAGCTAGGGATACCTGCACATTTCCCCCCTTGTTTGACCTCACTACTGCCAGGCCACTAGGCCAAGGATATTAGGCTTTGCTGTAGGTACTTTTGTTTTAAGCTTATTTTTTTATTTTAGTAATTTCTGCACCCAGCATAGGGCTTGAACCCATGCCCACGAGATCAAGAGTCACATGCTTTTCCAACTGAGCCAGCTGGGGGCCCCTGCTCTGGTTTACTCTAAAGACATCTTACTTGCCTCGCTCCAGTGCAGGTAGGGATGATTAAAATACTCTTGGGGATGTTCCAACCGCTTTCAATCCCTTCAAGAAAGGGCACTGTTTTGATGGAGACACATTTAATATTAATTCAAAATCACACAGTTATTTAAATTTGGTACATGCCATGATTTAGAATTATAGTCTTACTAATGTGATGTAAAACTTACATAAGGTTGACAATATTCACATTTGTGGCATGTATTACATTTATGCTAATAAACTCGTTATGAATTGCTGATGTAGACAACAAAAATGTATTCAGTAAGGGTACTTCAGAATATATTTTTGTTAATTAGGATAAAATCATTTATTAAATTTATATTATTTTTCAAATAATTTGGTGTAATTTAGAAATTAATTGAATGTGACAATAAGCTTAAGAGTGTTGTTCATCAACAACTACAGTTTTGACACTGCTCCATAAGGCCACGTTATTGTTTGTTTTATTTAGCAAAATTGGGAGGTACAGACCTGTCACTTAATTAAACTTGTAGCAAAAATATGAAATATTACACCTGTTAAGTTATTGCCAATGATTATTTAATAATAGAAATAATAAAGCAAAGATTAGATTATGGTTATTGATATAATTAAATGTTATAAATTAATCAACATAATTAATCAATTGCACCAGTCTTTCAGATATGAAGTGTGAAGCATTTAATAAAATTAGCTTCACAAATATTTCAGTACTTGTTAGATTAAGAAAGTGTATTCAGGGGCGCCTGGGGGGCTCAGTTGGTTAAGCGTCCGACTTCAGCTCATGTCATGGTCTCTCAGTTCATGAGTGTAAGCCGCACGTTGAGCTTGCTGCTGTCAGCACAGAGGCAGCTTCAGATCCTCTATCCCTCTGTCCCTCTTACTCTCTGCCATTCGTGCTCTCTCTCTCTCTCTCTCTCTCTCTCTCAAAAAAAATTTTTTTTAATAAAAAAAAGGGATCCTGGGAGGCTCAGTCAGTTAAGCATCTGACTTTGGCTCAAGTCATGATCTCACAAGTTCGATCCCCACGTCAGGCTCTGAACCTGCTTCAGATTCTGTGTTTCCCTCTCTTTCTGCCCCTCCCCTGCTCGTACTCTGTCTCTCTCGGTCTCAAAAATAAATAAACATTAAAAAAATAAAGTAAAATAAGAAAGTGTCTTCAAACTGGTGGTCAAAAAGTTGAAAGTGTTAAAAGCCAAATTTTGTAGGGAATGTTGCATAAATGGGCTTCAGAGCAAAAGCCTTAGAATGTAGAGTATCTAGCCCCCAGGGATTATGAAAACCTTAAAACACCACATTATTTAAGTTTGAGATTACCACCACTCTTTAGCAAATTGCTGTATGATGATGGATATATAAATAAGGTGAACCATCAGTTTTTAAGGATGGAAGGTGAAAATGGTAAGGAAATGTTAAAGATATTGGTCATAAAGCACTGCCTGGAATTCACCCTGACTTTAAAATCAGCCCCAGATAAATATGTCAATGGATGAGATATACTACAGCAACCTTTAATCTAGCCAAATAATGAGATTGCTGTTGAAGATAAAATAAACCCATGGATAAGTTCTAAACTTTATCTTTCTCTAAGCCTAAGATTTTTCTTCCTGGAACTTATATAACTTTGGAAAATAAAATATCCTTGGGAAAAAAAATAAAAATAATGTTCCCTTCTTTCAGCCCTGACATTTTCCCAGTCTCTGAGTCGATTTCTGTAGAGGTAGAATCACTTGGTCTTAAGCATTTAGGCTCAGCCCTGCCCCATGTGCTGCCTGTCCTGATTCTTATTTGAGAGATATTCGAGAAACGATGCCAGCACTTATGTGATAATATCAGGGTATCTTATTCAATTGTGATTTGATTCTCAACTGGTACCCCATTCTGATAAATGAGTTTCTTCCACTGAATTCCTCTGCTTCTCTTAGGACCTTATCCTTCTAGTCATGATCTCTCTGCCTATGTAATTGTGTAATTTGCCTTCATGTTTGTCTTTTTTCAACTGAAATAATATTATTTTCCTCTTTATGCTCCTCTTTCCCCCAAGTCTCACCTTCCTTTACTATTCAAAACCTAAGCCAGAGGTTAGGTCCCTGCCACCTGCCAAGAGACAATGTGGATGCAAACTGCTTGCTTTGCGGCCAGACTTCTGGTGCTAATTGTCGCTATATTGGGATATATATATATATATATATATATATATATATATCCAAACCGATGACTCCAGAACTGTGAGTCATCGGTTGGGATACCTCACTCCCCCATGTAGATTGCTTGGATGGTCGTTGCTTGAAGCATGTAACGTTCTAATATTCAGCTAAATGAGAAATGAAAGCTCTTTAAAGCAAGAAAGAAGAAGCCACAGATGTATATCAAGTGACAATTGTTCACTATACAGGGTTTCACATGGGGCATATTATGCACCTACCGTGTTGATTAAGACACATTATTGTTAATATCATCCACCACATGACTAGACTAGACTAAATTAGAAATTGAGGAAAGATGCAAAATGTACAATTTCCATTTTTGAGGATGTGTATTCTAGCTATTGAGGCAAAGATGAGAAGCATGTAAGGATGCTTAGAAGATAGTTTTAACAATAAGAATCAAATTGCCCCAGCTTAAAAAAAAAAAAGATGTACAAACATTTTTGACAATTGATTAGGATGGCAATGGTATTAGGGCATGGAGTAGAATGTTTGAAATGTAACCAAATCTGTAATCATTTTCATTTTTCAACTGGTGGTATTCCATATTGACTGCTTTAGGTGCAGAATAAAGAGAGAAAGGCAGCTTCGCTCTTTCCATATGTGGCATCTCTATTTCTAGCACCATACTCTTGTGAAAGGTAAAGAGTGGTATTATCACTGAGTAGATTGCACATGCCTGATAGTAAACAAGCAAGCAATCAAAATACCCAAGGCTGACACTAACTCTTCAGTGTGTAATACCTTCAGCATTTTAAATCTGTTTTGTAATTCAAACATTATCAGCCTAAACTATAGGAATCAAACATTGCATAAATTTTCTCATTCTGAGACCTTTGAAACTAAATACTTCTGAAATGGTGATACAGTCTTCTAAACACTGATGACATATGTTGCTCAAAAGACATAAGTAAGTTATAGCAACATCTGTAGAAGCAAAGTGAAAACCGTCAGTATAAGTCGACAGCATTAGCAATACCTGTTGGAAACCAGGTGCATCAATTAATAAACATTCCGTAAAAGAACCAGTACATTTTCAAAAATAGGGAGGCGCCCATATCTGAATGCCTGCTACGATGAAAAGGAGTATCAGAGAATATAGCCCTCAAAAGCTTAGTATGATAAATCCGTTGGGGAGAAAAGTTTAGTTCATAGTTCCATAAGGAAAACCTCTGGGACTCTACAAAAAGCAGAGAGAGGCAAGAGCAAATCCCCTGGGAACACCATTAGTGTAATTGAGCACTTAAATGCATAAGAAACAAATTGAGACTACTTAAGTAAATAAGGAGAAAGCTATGTAAAGACAGCGTCAAGATGCTACAATTGATCTTTAACTGCTACCGTGTCTGGAATTCAGTAAGGCTGATGCCTCTGAGAACTCGTACCTGAGCACTGAGCTAATGGTTAATGGCCTGAGCTTCTGCAGTGACAGCTTGGGTTTGAACCCAAGCACCAGCACCTGGCAGATGGCTCATCATGGGCAAGGTTCATATTTTCTTCAAGACTCAGTTTTCTTATCAGGGTGCCTCAGTGGCTCAGTGGGTTCTGCATCTGACTTCGGCTCAGGTCATGATCTCATGCTTGGTGGGTTCAAGTCCCATGTCAGGCTCTGTGCTGACAGCTCAGAGCCTGGAGCCTGCTTTGGATTTGGTGTCTCCCTCTCTTTCTGCCCCTTCCCCGCTTGTGCTGTCTCTCTCTCTCTCTCCCTCTTTCAAAAATAAACATTAAAAAAAAGACTCAGTTTTCTTATCTGAGAAATAATAACAAAATAATAACACCATATAATAGAGTGTTATGATTTTTAAATGAGATAGTGTTTACCATGATATAAATATTAAAAAATATTTTTATTTTTTATAATATAAAAAATATTTTTTATTATATCTATTATTATTACTATGACTACTATCGCCAGGTATAAAGGGGCATGTAAACTTGAGATACATAAATACATAAGTGCAAAATAGTGAATTTGTAGTTAATAGAATTTTTCTTGATATTAAAAATAAATCAACTCACAAAATAAATATTGATTCAAGACTATTTGGATCCGCATTAAATTGTTACTTTCCTTATGTAAAATTGAAAATGAATTGACTAATTTGGATTATAAATCTTGTAATATTATAACCAAGAAGAGAAAATTAAGAAGGTGAAGTTTTGCAAATTGATTTATGAACTGTAACTGACTACTTCAAAAATATAGCATCAATCTTGGTTAATATAACTGGATATTTAAACATAAATTATTAAACTGAATGGTGCATCAGCCACCTACAAAATGGTTTGATCTAGTTAAGAGAAGTGATTATAGATACTTGCATATGTTATTTTTGTGTTATGTTATTTATTAAATACTTTTGGCAAAGTTTTTATCGAAGTGCCAAATATGTATAATAAAGGCATAAATCTTAGATTTGCAGGGTGGTGATTTTTTTATAAAGTGAACACACCAGGGTAACCAGTGCTGAGATCATGGTGTAGAACATTACCAAGCACCCCAGATGCCTCTCCTGGGCCTGTTCTTCAGTCATTACGCACCCGCAAAGGTACTACTATTCTGACTTCTATCACCATAGAGAAGTTACAAATCATTTGTGCTTTTTACACATGAAAGCATGTAGGATATGCTATTTTTTGTTTGGGGTTCTTTTGCTCAGCATGAGTCTATGAGATGTGTATATTATTGCTTAAAATAGTTTTTTTTTTCCTATTTCATTGCTGTATAGTAGTTTATTATATTAAGATATTATATAACATATATTTCCTGTTCTGTTATTGAGGGTGGTTATTTCCAATTTTTAGATACTGTGAATTGTGCTTAATGAACATTTTTGTACATGGTCTGTGCTGCATATGAATTGCTTGATCATAGGGCATGCAAAGATTTAGTTTAAATGGGAGATACTGCAACAGTTTTACACATTCGTACCAGTTTACAACACTATCAGAAATGTTTGAGACCGTTGTTGACCCATTTAACTGCCCAGAATTAATATTATGAGTTTCTTTAAGTTGTAACCATTCTGGTGGATATGTGACAGTATCTCATTGCGGTGTTTTTTTTTTTTTTTAAGTCTATTTATTTATTTTAAGAGACAGAGAGAGAGAAGAGAGAGAGAGAGAGCAGGTGGGAGGGGCAGAAAGAGAGGGAGGGAGAGAAAATCCCAAGCAGGCACCACAACTGTCAGCATAGAGCCCAATGGAGGGCTTGAACTCATGAATCCTGAAATCAGGGGCACCTGGGTGGCTCAGTCGGTTAAGCGTCCGACTTGGGCTCAGGTCATGATCTCACGGTCGGTGAGTTGGAGCCCCGCATCGGGCTCTGTTCTGACAGCTCAGAGCCTGGAGCCTGTTTCAGATTCTGTGTCTCCCTCTCTCTCTGCCCCTCCCCTGTTCATGCTCTGTCTCTCTCTGTCTCAAAAATAAATAAACGGTAAAAAAAAAAAATTTAAAAAAAATCATGACCTGAGCCTAAATCAGGGGCTGACATTTAACCAATTGAGCCCCCAGGCACCTCTCATGGTGGGTTTAATTTGTGTTTCCTAATTATTTATTAGAAACTGAGCACTTTTTCATATGCTTATTGGTCATTTGGATATCCTCTTTTGTGAAAATCCTGCCTGAAGTTTTCACTCATTTTTTTAAGAAGTTTGTTGTTTGCTTATTAATTTGTAGGATTTATTGAATAGAAGTTCTTCTATGGACACATATATGACAAGTATTTTCTCCTTTTTGGGGATTTGTCTTTTGAATTTTTAAAATGTGTCTTCAGCAAACAGAGGTTTTCAAATCTCATAAAACCCAGTTCATCAATCTTTTCCTTATGATCAGTGATTTATGTCCTCTTTCAGAAATTTGTGCCAATTTTGAAGTCATGTGGATTTTTGTACTACAATAATTTCTAGAAGCTTCATTCTATTACCTTTACCTTAATTCTAGTATCCATTTCAAATTGATTTTCCAGTGTGTTGTTTCCAGTAAGTTTCAAGGTTCATTTTTTTTTTTCAGATGAATACCATTCTTAAAGATTTATTGAAGTCATGTACCATCTAAGAGCAATTTCCCTGATACTCTTTTTTTTTTAAATACTATTGCAAATGATTTTGAATTCTATCAATTCAAACATTTATCTGTGGCAGCTACTTTCTTTTAACAGTCTCAATTGCTAGGATCACCAATATAGTCTATCTTTTGTTTAATCTACTCTCTTTTAAAATAACTTCTTTTAGGTTTTATTGTACCCTTGCAGTAATGTTTCAAAGCCATTGTTTTGTATCCTTTCGATTCTAATAGCATTAAGTTGATTGAACATGTGCTTTAATAGGGATGGCCTACGAAACTATTCTCCAGCAGAAGAAATATGGTTCTGGCCTAAGAAACCAAATCTTTCTATCTATGCCCCATTCTAAAGATTATGAAAATCTGCTTATTGTAATAATTCATCAGTGTATTTTAATTTTCATATTAAGAAATCTGGCCTCAGATAATGTCTATTTTGTGTTAGTTGGATTCATTGATGAATTTACCCATTTACTCATTTAACAAATATGTATAATGTACAGGCTCAGTGGTAAGTTTTGTGGATATAGTGAATTACAATACAGATATGTTTATATATTACGTAATATAGATAATACAGTTCTCTTTTCTCAAAAGCTTACAGCCTAGCATTAGAGTTAAATATCACTGAGTGATTTACTATACATAAGCTATATATTACCTTTGTGTTTTTTAACTATACAAAGTTTTGACTTATAATTTTATAAATAATTAATGAACCATAACAAGCCAGATTGATTAGTTTTAAAGTAAGCATGAGAATTAGTTTTTTAACAAATAACAACCTCCACTCCCAAATTCAAGAAGCATTTTAAAAGCATGCATAATTTCTTATAATTATTTTATCTATTTGAAACCTACAGTTTGTGAAAATATCATAGTATGTTGAAGTGCCAAAATTCTTTAAGGAAAAAAGTTAAGTTACAGAATAAATTCAAGAATAGAGGGATTTGAGATTATTTTTTAATTGTGGCATAAGTGTGACAAAATATGAAGTTTTAGCCTCTCACGTGTAAATATGCAATGCTATGGTCCAGTGATATTACATAGCATTCATGGTGGACAAAAGCTGATTAAAAAGTACCTTATGTACCAAATAGAATTTATAAAGCAGAAAAATATAAAAGAAATAATGTTTTTTAGTATTGCAAAGCATGCTGAAACAAAATAATTAAGTAGTTAAGTATTAGCTTAATTATAGCTTAGCCAACAATTCAGTGTAAGCTTAACCAAATAAAATAGCCTGGGGGAAATTATGGATTTAGATCCCACACCCATTGTTCATGCAGCAAAAAACATGCTTTGTTAGCATAAACTATCTTGCCACCATCAAATTGGAATATAAGCTGCCCAACCAAATGAAGGCAAAAAGAATGGAGTATGATCAACTTTTCTGAATAATTGTATATTAGCACAGAAAACTATACTAAAGAAAACAAATTGTAAACTTGATCTAGAATGATGTTCAAATGGAAAATTCTGCAGGCTATAAAATGAGGATATAATGGGGAAAATTTAGAGATATGTTTAGACAATCAGTGAAATTATTCTTGCACAAAATCAAGCTGTCAAGATTACTTTATGTGGAACAGAATAGGAATGACCTGATCTTTTCAGAAAATTACAAGTTTAGGATAAAGAATTTTCTAAGTCTTCAACCCATCTTCACCCTTTTGTGAATATTCATAAAAAGCTTAGCATTTCCTCTTTTCAATCTTTATATACAATTCATCATCAGGCCCTATGCAGATGATCTTTGAGATAGCACTATTCCAACTGTCATAACTTAAATTTACTTTTATTTTACTTGTGGTTGAATTAAATGAATAGCACTTAATGATGCTGTTGACTCTAAGGTCCAGTCCATCTAAACTGTACAACATAGTGGGACAAAACTATTGTTTTATACCAATTTCTCTTACAAAAACATCCTGATTTCCTGTTGTATCAAATATAATCCCTCATCTTCCATTTTCCAGCTTCACTTTCCAACCACATTTCTGCCATTTGCTGCTATATGCTTTCTGCTATTAAAATGGCTTGATACTTTCTCCTGCATCATTCATAGGAATGATTGAGTTGTGTATCTACTACTTTTACTTAATGTTGGAAACTTATTGGCCCCTTGTAATATCATTTCCTTGTGAAGATGTGTTTTGAATTCTAACAAATCTATCTCTGCAATGAAAATTTTGAATATTTTTCATAAATTTGACACTGCAAATAATTCTTATCTTACATTTTTTGTTCCAATCATTGTATTTTCACAAATAGTTGTTGTCAGTCTTTACATTATTATGCTTCAGTAACTAGTTTTCACTTTTATACTTATCTGATTTTCCCTCCTTTTTATATTTTATTCACCTCTTGTTTTTAAATATTTATAGATTTTAGTTTTGTATATTCATTTAATCCACTAATATGTATTAAGTATTCAAAATGAACCAGGCACTACACTAATGAACTAGAAATTCACTAGCGAATTCATTAGAAATTCACTAGTGAATATCAAAGTTGTACCCTCTGCAACAAACAAAAAACAAACAAACAAACAAACAAAAAAAAACCACTTAAACATGTTTAGTTTTCTATTGCTTCTTTAACGTATTACCACAGTTTAGTGGCTTAAAATGCCCATTTATTATTTTACAGTTTTGTGGATCAGAGGTCTAGTCGAAATGTGACCCAACTGGGTCCTCTTCTCAGGGCCTCACGAGACCAAAATAAAATTATCAGCTGATCAGCTGTGCTGAGCTTTGATGTGGAAGCTCTGGTTGGGTCCCATTTCCAAGGGGCATCTGGGTGACTCAGTTGGTTAACCGTCTGACTTTGCCTCAGGTCGTGATCTCACAATTTGTGAGTTTGAGCCCTGTGTTGGGCTCTGTGCTGGCAGCTCAAAGCCTGGAACCTTCTTCAAATTCTGTGTCTCCCTATCTCTCTCTCTCTCTGCCACCCGCCCCCGCCCCATCTCCCTCCCTCTCTCTCTCTCTCTCTCAAAAATAAATAAAAATTGAAAACAACTCCCATCCAAACTTTTCTAGGTGGCTGCCAGAATTCAGTTACTTGGATTTGTATAACTAAAATTCCAATTTTCTTGCCATTTCATCTTGAAGCCAACAACAACACATTGAATCTTCCTTGTGCTTCAAATCTCTGACTTCCTCTTCTGCTACGAAAAAAGAAAGAGCTCTGCTTTGAAGGGTGCATGTGAGCATTATAGACCCACTCACATTATGCAGAATATTCTTCCTTACTTAAGTTCAGCTGATGAGTAGCTTTAATTACACCTGCAAAGCCCTTTTGTCATGTGATATAACATACTCATGAGAGTTTCACCAATGGGCAAAGTTCACAGAAGCCAAAATTCTGCCTGTCATACTTGTGGACTAGAAAATATACATAGGTATCTTCATGGTTTCTTTGTTGGCAAAGACAAAAAACTGGAAACAACCCAAACACGTACCTAAAGAAAAGTGCACAAATGAATGTAAAATGTTTGCTCAATAAAATATTCTGCAGAATTTAAAACTAATAAACTATAGGTACAAAATATAGCAGGGATACATTTTAATAGTGTAACATTGAAGAATAAAAGACAAATCAAATTAAAACTAAATCAAAAAACTGAAAATAAATGTAGAAATTAAAAACAAAAACATAATAATAAACATGATTTAGAAATATATATGTCTACAGGGCAATTTAAGAGAGAATCGGGGTAGGAATTTATAAATAGATTTAAGTTAATATAAAAGGATTCATTCTAAAAAGAAACTAACAATTTGCTATAGTGTTAGGTAGTAGGTTCATGTCTATCTTTTGCATTATCAATAGGTATATACATACCTAAGCAAGACAGTCATGGGGAAGATTTTCAAGTGTGTCATGAGCCAAAACTATGATTAATCAAAATTTATGTACTTGTGTCTATATGTAGAGAACTTCCAATATACTATATTATATGGGGTGCCTGCATGGCTCAGTTAGTTAAGTGTCCGACGTCAGGTCAGGTCATGATCTCATGGCTCATGACTTCAAGCCCTGCATCTGCATCAGTCTCTGCACTGGTGGCATGGAGCCAGTGCTCCATGGGATTCTCTCTCTCCCTCTCTTTCTGCCCCTCAAAATAAATAAATAAACTTTAAAGAAATTTATATAAGGAAAATTACAGAGTGCTTTGAGAAAGTAAAACATGGATCCTGATTGAGGATAGGGAACAAAAACATCCTATCTTTGGAAGTAGTATTTCAGCTGAAATACGAAGGTCTATGATGATAAGAAATTGGTGGAAGTGCAGGGAAAAGCAATTACATCACTCTGGAAATCTGTGTGAAGGCCCCGAGTCTAGACAATGATTAGAAGAGGAGTCTGTTGTGTTTCTGTATCGTGGAGAATGGCATAAGATAGGCAGAAGGGGCAGGGGTCAGATAAAAAGCAGAGAAGTAGCATGATCAAATGTATTTTAAAAAGATGACTTTACTGACTAAAAAACTTGCAGCTGGACAATAATAGAAGAGAGAAGGTGATGTCTTGAGACCAAGAGGACAACTGAATTAAAATGAGCATGTACTGAATTAAAATAAAATATGTAAGGAAAACTACCATCATACTCATGGCTTTGAACTGAATAAATGGAAGAATGGAGTTATCGTTTACAAAGATAAGAAATACTGAGAGTAGAGTAAATTTGAAAAGTTATTAAAAATTGAGAATCAGGTGCCTGGATGACTCAGTTAGTTCAGCATCTGACTCTTGATTTCCACTCAGGCCATGATCCCAGGGTCATGGGGTTGAGCCCCTCATCAGGCTCCATGCTGAGTGTGGTGTCTACTCGAGATTCTCTCTTTCCCTCCCTCCTCCTCTCCCCTGCTTACTTTCTCCCTCTCTTTCTAAAAAAACTAAAAATAAAAATAAAAAGTCAGAATTGAACTTAAGCTGGTAAAGCTTATTGCACATTCAAAGGGAGATGTCAAATAGGCAATTGTATATATCAATATGGAGTTCAGGGAAGTGTCAGAAATACATACGTAAATTTTCAAATTATCAGAATAGATGTAACATTTTAATTTTTTTTTTTTCCAACGTTTATTTATTTTTGGGACAGAGAGAGACAGAGCATGAACGGGGGAGGGGCAGAGAGAGAGGGAGACACAGAACCGGAAACAGGCTCCAGGCTCTGAGCCATCAGCCCAGAGCCCGACGCGGGGCTCGAACTCACGGACCGCGAGATCGTGACCTGGTTGAAGTCGGACGCTTAACCGACTGCGCCACCCAGGCGCCCCATAGATGTAACATTTTAAAGCAAGCTGCTGGCTGAGAAGATGTAAGAAGTCATTGTAAACTAAATGTAAACTGAGTTCTTGGGCTCCCACATGGATAAACCTCTAAAAAAAGTTGTAGAGTCCAATAAAGTTGTACAAAGTATGTATCATAATATACAATAAATAACATTGTAATGTAATGTAGAAAAGCCTGTGTTTGTGTATGGTGGATATGCAGTGCAAATATAAAACATATGGACAGGAAGTGATTCACAAAAATGTCAGGGTAACAGATGCTCTGAGGAGAGTGGGAAAAGAATGAGATGGGGAGAAATATACAAACGACTTTCCATTTTGGCATTAAAGTTTTGTTTCTAAGAAATACAATTTGAAAGATAGGAAAATTGATTTAATGACTGGTAAGAGACTAGACAAAATGACTGTGTAGAAAATTCTACTTAGAAGTATTTTTTTCAGAATAAATGGAATAGAGAGATGGGGCCATAATCGAGGAAGGTTATGACTTCTTAGGTATTTTTCCTTTTCGGCTATTATTACGAGTTTGTTACTTCTTTAACTTTGTCAGAAGAGTGGTAAAAACTGTGTTTCAGTGCTGATGGACAGACAACTTTGTTAGGCAAGAGATAATTTCTCATTTTTTTTTTTGTTTTTGTTTTTGGTTGTATTTGCTGTTTGTTAAAAAAGTTACTTGGAAAGTCCTTCGAGGTGCTTGCAGCAGTGAAATTTTTTGCCTGAGTTCAGCAGTAAGGATTTGAATACCGTCCTGTGTACTCCATTACAAAATGTTAAAAACAATTAGAATCTTTTTACTTTCATTTTAAGACAATTAAAAAAATTTTTTTAAAGTTTTTATTTAAATTCCAGTTAGTTAACATATAGCGTAATACTAATTTCAGGTGTGCAATATGATTCAATATATCCATACATCACTCGATGCTCATCACAAGTGAACTCCTTAATCTTCATCACCTAATTAATCCATGCCCCACCTAACTCCCCTCTGGTAACCATCAGTCTCTTCTCTATAGTTAAAAGTCTGGTTCTTGTTTTGCCTCTCACTCTTTTTTTTTCCCCTTTGTTCATTTGTTTTGTCTCTTAAATGCCATGTATGAGTGAAATTACATGGTATTTATCTTTCTCTGACTGACTTATTTAGCTTAGCATAGCATCTGTAGCTCCATCCACATCCATCCTTGTCATTCCAAATGACAAAATTTCATATATATATAATATATGAAATATATTATGAAATATGAAATATATATATATAAATTCTTCTTTACCCATTCATCAGTCGTTGGACACATGGGCTGTTTCCATAATTGGCTATTGTAGATAATGCTGCTATAAACATCAGGGTGCATGTATCCCTTTAAATTAGTATTTTTATATTCTTTGGGAAAATACCTATCAGTGTGATCACTGGATCATAGGCTAGTTCTGTTTTTAACTTTTGAAGAATTCCATGGCTGCACCAGCTTGCATTCCCACCAACAGGGGAAGAGAGATCCCTTTCTCAACATCCTTGTCAACACCTACTGTTTCTTGTGTTATTGATTTTAGCCATCCTGACAAGTGTGAAGTGATATCTCATTGCAGTTTTGATTTGCATTTCCCTGATGATAAGTGATGTTGAGCATCTTTTCATGTGTCTGTTGGCCACCTGTATGTCTTCTTTGGAAAAATGTCTATTCATGTCTTCTGCCCATTTCTTAACTGGGTTATTTGTTTTTTGGGTGTTGAGTTTGATAAATTCTCTATATATTTTGGATATTAACTCCTTATCAGATATGTCATTTGCAAATATCTTCTCTCATTCCATAGGTCAACTTTAGTTTTGATGATTATTTCTTTCACTGTGCAGAAGCTTTTTATTTTGATATAGTCCCAATACTTTATTTTTGCTTTTGTTTCTCTTGCTTCAGGTGACATATCTAGAAATAAGTTGCTAAGGCCAATGTCCAATGGGTTACTGTTCTTCTCTAGGAATTTTATGGTTTTAAGTCTCACATTTAAACTTTCATCCATTTTGAACTTATTTTTGTGTATGGTGTAAGAAAGTGGTCCAGTTTTATTCTTTTGCATGTTGCTGTCCAGTTTTCCCAGCACCATTGTTGAAGAGACAATCTTTTTTCCATAAGACATTCTTTCCTGTTTTGTTGAAGATTAATTGACCATATAATTGTGGATCCATTTCTGGGTTTTTGATTCTGTTCTATTGATCTTTATGTCTATTTTTGTGCCAGTACCATACTGGTTTTGCTATAGCTTTGTAATAAAACTTGAAGTCCAGAATTGTGATGCCTCTAGCTTTGTTTTTCTTTTTCAAGATTGCTTTGGTTATTGCTTTTTTGAGGTTCCATACAAATTTTAGGATTATTTGTTCTAGCTCTGTGAAAAATGCTGTTGGTATTTTTATAGGTATTGCATTACATCTATAGATTGCTTTTGGTAGTATAGACATTTTAACTATATTTATTCTTCTTGTCCATGAGTATGGAATATCTTTCCATGCCTTTGTGTCCTCTTCAATTTCTTTCATCAGTGTTTTATAGTTTTCAGAGTACAGGTCTTTCACCTCTTTAGTTAAGTTTATTCCTAGGTATCTTACTATTTTTGATGCAATTGTAAATGGGATTGATTCTTTAATTTATTTTTCCACTGCTTCATTATTGGTGTATAGAGATGAAACTGACTTCTGTATATTGATTTTTTATCCTGTGGTTTTACTGAATTTGTTTACCAGTTCTAGCAGGTTTTGGTGGAGTGTTTTGGTTTTTCTATATACAATATCATGTCATCTGCCAATAGTGAAAGTTTTACTTCTTCCTTAGGCAAGAGACAATTCCATCATTATAATGGGAGCAGAAAAGAGAGAAGACAGTGATAGGTATAATCAATTGGTGTACAGGTAGCCCCCACTTTCTCAGAGTTGCAGCACTTTAATAGAAAGCCTACATTAGGATGATGATGATATTCTCACAAAAGCGAAAATCCTCTTCCAATTTCCTTCAGTTAGAGAAAATAGGTGCTATTTTCAGTGTTTCACAAAAGTGAAATGGTATAACATAAATTTTTTGAAAGTTGGGGAGGGGAGAATATTCTGCTTTTTGCCACTTGTGATTAGGTAAGTTTTCACATAACCACTCTACTTTTGGACAGTGGGAGAAACCTGTATTTGGTTTTGGCAAGCTTAAAAAGTACTTGTGTTTTTGGCTTTTAATTTATCTAAAGTAAGAGGTAGAGCCCAGATTAGACAACAATGGAGACATTGGAAACTTGAGGTATATGGATATGTGAAATAGTAATTGTGAACAATGGGAGAGCAAAATTATTATAGAATATTTAAAATGTCCAAGAGGTTTTTAAAACCTACTTGAGATTGTGGATGTTGATAAAAACTGGCAGCAATTTATATGTATATTTTTCTCAGATGCTTGTCTGCAGTTACAATATAGATTGTTGGTTTGATCTAGATTTGTAATATTTCTCAGAATTTGACTAAAGAGAAGAGAAGCTATGATCTAAAGAGAGAAAAGGCAGCCCCAGCTGTTGGCTTGGTTACTTTATGGTGCCATTTGCAATTTGTTGTGCAATATCAGCCTGATTTTGCAAGGTGTATATGGGCACTAAATGATAGTGCATGATTTGTATTACTTCTAGGTGGAATTTTCACTTCCAGCTATGTAAGGGATGGATATTAGACTATTCTCTGAAGAGTTATAAAATGCATATGGGATTTTGAAGCCTTGCTACTGAGTTCTGTTTGGCCAAGACTTTGTCCTCTTTCCAAACAAGTGTTCCAACTCTTTGAATAGGATTGACCTAGTGAGCGTTCAGGAATTAGATGGAATCAAAGGTTGGCAGTTTCACCTTTTCACATAAACCTTCATTCATTAGATTGCCCTATTCCATGGCAATATATCTATGAAGAGGGCTGTTCTCAATGTTGGATCAGGATCAGATTGAATCAGTTTGCTATTCATTTGTTTTTCAATCCAGTGATTAAATCTACTACCACTTAGGATTGTTTAAAAAATATTGATTTATGGTGAATGACTATTATGTATTTGTTCTTCATTTATTGTCCAATAGGCCATGTTTTAGAGAAAGAGTTTTTGAGGCTCATCATAGTAATTTTCATTGGACTATTTTACAAATAACACATTTTATTATTTGGAACTACCTCTGCTTTAAAAAAAAATGTCCTCAGCTTCAAACTCCAAGTAGCCAAGACTAATTGTAGAAATCCACTCAAGTTAGTTTAGGCAAGAAAGGTATGTATAGGCTCAGTAATATAGGGGAATTTAGTAACCAGTCATGTCTTATGCATGGGTATAGACAGTGGTCAAATGATGTTTTTAAGACTCTTCCTTTCTACCATTATTTCTTGCCTCCTGACTTAGCTTGGGCTGTTATAAGAAAATACCAAAGATTACATGGCTAAAACAGCATTTATGTGTCATAGCTCTGGAGACTGGGGACTCCAATATTAAGTTGGCAACTGATTTGGTTCCTGGGGAGGGCCCTCTACCTGGATTTCAGATGGCTATGTTCTTCCTGTATCCTCATGAGGAGGAGAGAGAAGCTTTGATGTTCCTTCCTATTCTTATAAAGGCACTCAAGCCACCATGGGGGCTCTACCCTCATGACTTCATCCAAGCCTAGTTAACTCCCAAAGGCCCGACCCCTTAATACCATTACATTTGGGATTAGGGCTTTAACATATGAATTTGAGGGGAGGGAAATGAACATTCAATCCATAACACTTCTCTTTGGGTTTGTTTTTTGTTTTTTGTTGTTTGTTGTTTTCTCTCAGACTCCTATTGTAAACAAACTTTCTTAATGTAACAGGACACCAAGATCCTGGGTGCATATATTTACAATTTTTAAACTGTCCTATAGAGATGATACTGATGTTTAATTAGCTAATATCATGTATTATAAATGCAAAATATGGTTAAGTGAAAAAAAAAGTATAGAGTATACTCAATCTCCTGAGCTCTCATTATCCCACAGAGAAATGCACTTAGGGCAAACATGTCTGAGACTAAGATGGACTCCAGCAGGATTGCAGCCTCCTGAATTATTCTATATATTTATAAGGAAAGGGAAGTAGGAAACTTCTAGTTGAGCATATTAACAGTGGGAACTTACTGGTCAAGGAGAGCTTCTGGAACTGAGATGAGGAAATGCACCTGCTTCTCCCTTGAGATGGCTAATTGAGACTTGCTGATCATCTTCTTGATAAATCTCACCTCATAATTCAGAAGAAAGAGCTACAGGGCACCTCGGTGGCTCAGTCGGTTGAGCATCTGACTCTTGATTCCAGCTCAGGTCATGATCTCACAGTTTCTGAGTTCAAGCCCAGCGTTGGGCTCCACCCTGGCAGCATGGAACCTACTTGGGATTCTCTCTCTCTCACTCTCTGTCCCTCCCCTGTTCATGTGTGCACGCTCTCTCTCTCCCTGCCTCTCTCTCTCAAAATAAATAAATAAACATTAAAAATTTTAAAAAGGAAGAAAGAGCTATATTTCCATACCAATTGTTCAGTTCTTGTCTCTCAGCAGTTCCAACCTTATCTTTTGTACTCTGCTTTGTGATTCTGGGGCTGAGACTTACAAGCCACATTTTTGCTTTGTCAGCTCACTCAGCCAATCATGGAATTTGAGAGATGTGGTAGGGTTTTAAGAATAAGAGGGACTTACTCTTCTGTTTGTTCCCTGTGGGCTTCTGGACTGCTTCCTGTTCCTGTAAGCATCACCCAACAACACTTCCCAGCAAAGCAGGACTTTCCCATTGCAGCAGCTGAATCCAGTTTGCAGCTTTCCCAACATTTGCAAACCCAGCCTCTTAACCCACCTCTCAGAGACACCAACACCATCTGCCAGTGTCTCATCCTTAGAGGCCTCATCTGAGACCCAAGGACCACACCTCCAAACTCAGAGGCACCAGCCCCAGCGAAACAATGCCTCCTTTTCAGCAGTCCAAATTTCAACTCTTGGAGCTTTTCCTCTAAGTTTCAATGTTTTAATAATTCCAGTCTTTTTCTATTGTTCCTTTGGCTCTAAGGGTGACAGCTACTTTCTGTTTTCTCTTACTCTGTGATACATTAGAGCTATCTTTTTTCACTTATCATGTATTTTGCTTTATTAAAAATATTTTTGGATAAATATTCAATAACTGATGTGGTAGGACTGAGTCCTGCCTGATACACTCTCTAAAACCAATTCATAAAAGTTCAGGATAGGATTCTGATTGCTCAAGTTCAGGTCTTGTGTCTCTCTCTAGGCCATTTACTATGCGGGATACAGTGGGACTATGATTGACCCAACTGGGTCAAATGTTCAGGCTTGTCACTGAGGTGAGGGGGCACCCTGATTGATTGTCTCAGCAGGACCATATGGAGTAACAGAGAAATTTTCCAAAGAAACAGATTGCTGCCACTAAAATAATGGAAATGGTAATGCCTCCCGTAGTGAAGTGGGGAGCTTTAACTACCACAGATAGATAGCATAGCACTGCCTATCCACTTATAAGAATAATAGTTTATTAAGTGGTCCAAACTAATGTTATAAACATGGCATTTTTAAATTAATTAATTAATTAATTTATTTATTTATTTATTTACTACAGTCATTGTTTCAGCCATATTCTGCAAAACATTTGTTAACTCCCCCCCCCCCAAAAAAAAATATTGGGTGGATTTCAGAACTTACTGTCACTTTCAATTAGGACAAATCTGTGTGGTTTTAGTCTATAACCTCATCTTCATTTCAACACTTTTTCCCTTCTCTGCCATATGAAAATATCATCCCTCTGCCCTCCACAGTCAGAGGAAAAAGAGAAAGTCATGACTGTTTTCTCCCTATGTGCTGGGAGTTGTATGTTCTGCAGTGTATCAGGATGCACTGATGGGAGAGAGAAAGTTATATACTTCTTTCTTAACAGGTTCTCTTGTATATTTCTTTCTTGGTTAATTGTGACAGCTTTTCTGGCCACCACAGGTTTTGTCTGTGTGATTAGTGTGCAATGATCTGGGCACATTATAAGTTCTTATGAAGGTGCTATGGGTCCTCCCCACCACACAGTGTCCTGATTTGGGAGATGGGGCACAGGCATCCTTGGTAATAGCTGTGACAGTTGCTTTGTTTTCCTTACACAGTGGGACAATTCATGAAGCTACCAAGCGAGTGGCTCAAATACAACTACTTCTAATTTCCCCTGACTAATGGGAAACTCAGATATTTAGAGTAAGCAAGGTCTATGCCACCATTTCCTCCTCCTCCATAGCCCCATGAAGAAGTTAGCCATACAATTCATTATTGTGGTAAGATATTTGATGATTAACTTTACGTGTCAACTTGAGTGGACCACCTTGCCTAGATATGTGGTCAAACATTATTCTGGATGTTTTTGTGAGGGTGCTTTTAGATGAAATTTACCTTTAAATTCGTGAGCTGTGAATAATGCAGAAATCTCTCTATCATGTGACTAGGCCTTATCTAATCAGTTAATGCCTGAAAAGAATAAAAGACTTCTTCCCAAATGTGCATCAGTGGTCTTTGGATGTGTACTGCAGCATTCGCTCTTTCCTGGGTCTCCAGCCAGTCTTCCCATCCCGCAAATTTCAGATATACCAGCCTCCAAACTCACGTGAGCCAAATCTTTAAAATCTCTATAGATAGATAATATATAGAGATAGAAATATGGATATAGATATATAAATACAATTAATTATGTTTCTCTGGAGAGCCCTGACTAACACAGAAATATTAGCAAACATAGAATACTCTCTTACAAGACTGCAATAATGGTCTTGGTTAATAGAGGTGGATGGATCTTTTGCTCTTGTAGTCTACATTAATAAATGCGTCAATTCTCTTGTTTCCTCTAGGCTGACCCAATAGCCATTTCCTCCACTGCTCAGGGCAGATCAGCATATTTGGGGAATGTTTAATAGATGGATTAAATGTCAACTATTTGATCTCTTAGGCACCTTTTATCTCTACAATCTAATATTTTAGATAACTTCTCACTTGGCATGAACTTAGCGTGAACACGGCTATCCCAAGAAGTAGCCATTTGTCACACACACTCCTCCTGACCATTCCCAGCCTAAAATGGGAATGTTGAGGAGCTTCCCGGTGATAGCATAGCTGGTTATGCTCCCTTTTAGTAAACCTTAAAGGAATTGTTTGCTTCCATTTGTTTATGATTTTTATTAGAAAGATGAGTACTTTGTATCTCTTTGAGCACAGTTTTGATGATTTAGGCGATGGGAAAAGTTCCATCCCTCCTCCTATTAACCAAGACTGTTTCTGTCTTACATACTGGTAGAGAGTAATTTGATTTTACTGGAGCATCTTACCATAATGATGACATCGTTATTGCCTGGGCCTCTCTGGATACCACACCTCACAATGGCTCCCTGAATTCCTGCCAGTGGAAACATGTGTGCATTTCCCTCATTGTGAAAATAGAGCAGGAAAATATGGGTAGCCACCTGGCTTGAGTGCTGGCTTGGCCTTTGGTATAGGAGCAAATGTTGGCAGGATTATTGGCTTCTGTATGTCTCTGGGGGAATCTCCACCTGTATAATTCCTTCCTTTGCCATGGGGGCAGCCACTAGGAAACAGGAGGATTGGCACAATGACTGATGTAAGCCACAAGAGTAAGTAGAGACTGTGTATAAGCTTTAAAAACACTGTCCTCCATAAATTTTATGAAAAGATTTCTGCTTCTGGACAATGTACATATATGGTCCTTAATTTACAACTACTAGAGAGGATGAGGAATCTAGTCAGTGTTGTATTCCTTAATGTCTTATTATTATTTTAAAGTCTTATGTATCATTTTCTTTAAGAGAGAGGCGCCTGGGTGGCTCAGTTGGTTTAGCGTCTGACTTCAGCTCAGATCATGATCTCATGGCTCATAGGTTCAAGCCCCTCTTCAGGCTCTGTGCTGTCAGCTCAGAGCCTGGAGCCTGCTTCAGATTCTGTGTCTCCCTCTCTCTCTGCCCTTCTCCCACTCGCACTCTGTCTCTCTCTCTCAAAAATAATAAATAAACATTAAAAAAATTATTTTCTTTAAGAGAATTACATGCCAGAATAGCTCAAGTGAACTTCTTGGATCCTTTTAAACAAATATACATTTAAAATTGTTGACAAAATATTGAGAAAATTTTTAAATAGCAAAACCGATCCTATTCTTCCTTGTTTATAAAATAGGTTGTGGTGTGCTTATTTGAAAAACTTCAAAATTATATCCTGTAAGAAGTTAGATCAGGGCAATAAAATTGTGAATTGTGACAAATTCAGTCAAATAGAACTAACGGCGAAAAATAAGTTAAAATTATTCCTAGCATTTTTCTGAAGTAGAAATGTAAAAAAAAAGTCTTCATTAAAAAGTAGGAGTGCATTTGGAACCATTATCCTTACTTGCCAAATGACATAAAACAAGATACGTTAATGACAAAGAATTTGACAGTAGTTAAAATAGCCTGCTGCCACTATCAGTACCCTTCCTATTAATGTGAGGGTTGAGAAGTACTGCACTTAAAAACTTGCTTTTTTCAAAATATGTATTTTCTTTTGCAAAAAAGTATGAAGAAAAATAATGTCAACATAAACATCCGGCATCATACATTTTGAGGACCGTGTTTCCTTTAATGTTCCAGTTTTCCCTTACTCTCTAGGACACTGAAAAGGACCTATTTTAGGACATTTTAACTGTTGACATAATCAGACCAAGTAACTAGATAAGGTGTCCTACAGCAAATTAGGATAGTAAAGGAAAAACAGTTATCAAGGGGTAAATATCTAGTTAGTGACTCAAGTCTTTGGAATTTTCAGTCATACATGAATTAAATGATACTGTATTTGAACAGCAAACTGAGATTCCTGTTCAAATATAGACGTTGATATTATTGCATATTACATTATTGTTGGAAAAGGTAAAATTTAGTTTAAATTAAATGATTTGTAGGATAATAAAACATGATATAAAATTGAAAATATGAGGATATGAGAAAATTTGACAACCAACATGGTTTATAAGTTGTTATCTTATTTAGATGACAAACTCAACAAAAGCATTCAACAACATTTGACATAGTAACATTTAACATATTAACCAATAAATTAGTGATATGACACACGACCGTGGAGAACTTTCATTAAAAATTTTGGAAACTCTGGGGTGCCTGGATGGCTCAGTGGGGTGCGTGGATAGCCCACTTGATTAAGTGTCCAATTCTTGATATCAGCTCAGGTCATGATTTCTTGATTCGCAAGAAAGAGCCCTACATTGGCTTCTGTGCTAAAAGCGTGGAGCCTGCTTGGGATTCTCTCTCTCCTTGCTCTCTGACTCCCCTGCTCACTCTCTTTCTCTCTCAAAAGAAATAAACATTTAAAAATAAATAAATAAATAAATAAAAATTTTCAAAATTCTTCATTCTCTAAAATTTAACTGAAAAAATATAGAAGCAACCAGAGGCATTTGTTGGCACCTTACTATAATTGAGGTTTTGCATAATGCACTGGTAAGGTCAGAATATTTTTGCAAGCATTTAATACAAACCCACAAATGGAGGATGGAAAGTGTACAACTTTAGGAATCAGATTCTTGACACCACTCTGCCTTTTGTACCTTAAGCAAGTGCCATTTAATTCCTTAAAGACACAATTTATTGCTCCAGCACAAATGAAATAAAATATATGCATATAGAAGTGCTTTGTGCAAAAAAAAAAAAAAAAGTGCTTTATGCATTATAACAGGCAATACAGGATTAAGTTAAACATAGAATTTTAGGCTCTCTTCTGGAGGCCATGCCCATCCAGGGAGATTTATTAGAATATAGGAGTGGCTGATAAAGAGGAGGTATACAAATATTAGGATATGCTTTGTTAGAAAAATAAAAGTACGGCAGCTTTATAATAAGAACATTAGAATGTGAATTTTATGTTTTTATAAAGGGATGAGTTTAAAACTGTAAGAATCATAGATTTAGTATGTAATGTTTTATTCAAATTTTTTGAAAACCGTGCATCTCTAGTGTGAAATTCATTCATTAACGTAAGTTAATCAACATATATTCTCCATCAATGATAATTTTCTATAGGTCAGTATTTAACTTCAGAGAAAAGAACACTGAGTATTCATCTGATAATTCAATGGACATATTCATCAAGTCATGTAATATAATTACACTTTTTTATATGTTATAATATTAGAACTTAGGACAGTGATCTTGGGCTATCATAAACTGCAACAAGAAGGAAAAATATATTTAGCAGATTTCCAGGCATGGATTTTTCCTTGTGAGAGAAGCCGTGACAAGGAGATAGGGCTGTAATCTCAGAGGGCTGTTTTTGGCAGAGACAGTCATTTTCCAGAACCTGGTTTTTGGCATAAGTGCAAAGAAAGTGGTGCTTGAACAAGCAGTGCTGAGAGGTCAGTTCGAATACAAGAGAAGAACATTGTAGTGAATGACTGCAAAGAAAATAAATGATTTTAGCAGATTCTAAGACAGCCTATTTTACTGAGAGTGATATCTAAAGAGAAATTTTAGGAAGCTTTACTAGGTGTTTGCAGTGGGAAATACTCATCAAATCTATAAGAAACTTATCATGAAGAAACTTATCATATATATACATATATATATATATATATACACACACACACACACACACACGCGCGCGCGCGCACACACACACACACACACACACACACACATACATATATACATACACTTACACTTAGGAATTTTGAATTTAGATTTAAGGGCAGGGTTATTTGTTTTAGAAGCAGTAGCGGTATCAAAGTAGCCTCAAGGTGACTCGCCTTATATTCAAGATCAAAAAAGAAAAATACATATATATTTCATAGCACACTACTTAATTGCAAGATAATATAAATCTTTTCTGTAGTTAACACAAGGGCTTCTGTTAACTGTATATATCCTCTCCTGTAGGGTACTAAATCCAAGTTCATTCATATATACAATTTCTTTGTTTAGTCATATCTTCCTCAGAGTGGTCATATCTCACTTTAATATTTTTTGGATAGAAAATATATTTTATTAAAATTTCTTGTTGCTTTTCAGTTTTCAGTTTATCTAGCAGTTGTAAAATTTCAATTACTCAATTTTAATGTTTACCTAACTTTTCTAACTCAATTTTTAAACATTTTATTACTTTTTATTTTTCTGTAGGAATAATACTTCCTGTATTTAGATATATTTATATAAACTTACTTTGCCTCATGCATGAAACTTCAACAAAATATGCAGTTTTATTTTGTTTATAACATTTTTTGATCAGGTAATCAGTATTTTGTAAAACACCATGTCAATTTTTGATATATTTAAAAATAAATTTCAATAACATTTAAATAATTAGTGGTAGATTATGTGAGATTAAGGCAAAAACTTTTATATTGAACCGTAAGGATTTATGAATTAATTTTTAATCTGCATGAAAATTACAAAATTGTTCTAAAACTATTATTGTTGTTGTTATGATACGATGATGATGATGATGATGATGATGATTTAATAGTCTCTGTTTATTAGAGCAGTTTTGGGTTCAGAACAAAATTAACCATAGGGTATAGAGATTTCACACAAACCTCTTGGTTTGGCCTTTCCAAACCCACCAGAATGGTACATTTAGTACAACGATGAACCTGCATTGAAACATCATTATCATTCAAAATTCATAGTTTACATTACATTTTATTTTCGGTGTTGTACATTCTAAGGGTTTGGACAAACGTGTGACGACCGGCATTCACCATTATTGTATCATGCGGAGTAGTTTCGTTGCCCTAAAAACCCTCTATGCTCTGCCTATTCATTCCTCCCTTTTCCTGTAGTTTGCCTTTTCCAGAATATCATATAGTTGGAATCATAAAGTATGTGTGTAGCCTTTTCAGATTGGCTTCCTTCATTTACTAATATGCATTTTCTCCGTGGGCAATTTTGTGGGTCGATAGCTTTCGCTTCTTTTTTTTATTTAAAACAATTTTTTAATGTTTATTTATTTTTGAGAGAGAGAGAGAGAGAGAGAGACAGATCATGAGCAGGGGAGGGGCAGAGAGAGAGGGAGACACAGAATCTGAAGCAGGCTCTGGACTCTGAGCTGTCAGCATAGAGTCCAAGGCAGGCCTCAAACCACAAACTCTGAGATTATAACCTGAGCTGAAGTAGGACACTTAACCAACTGAGCCACCCAAATGCCCCTGGCTTCTTTTTAATGCTGAATAATATCCCATTGTCTGCATGTACCATAATCAATTTATCCATTGATGTACTGGAAAAATTCTTGGTTGCTTTCTATTTTGGCAAATGTGAATAAACCTGCTATAAAAATCATGTTTGTGTGAACATAAGTTCTCAACACCTTTGAGTAAATACAAGGAGTATTATTACTGGATGTTATGGTAAGTGTATGTTTAGTTTTGTAAAAATGTCCAAACTCTTCTCCCAAGTGGTTATATCACCTGAATTACAAATTCTACATTCCCCTTGTTCATTGCAGTATGTAGGTACAGCACTGTTCCAAGTGACTGAGAGGTCCCATGCTCTACATCATCAACTGCATTTGGTGTTGTAGTGTTCTGGGTTTTGATCATTCTAATATATGCAGTGGTATCTCATCACTGTTACGGTTTGAATTTCCCTGATGACATATGCTATGGTGCATCCTTTTGTATGCTTATTTACATTTGTATATCTTCCTTTGTAAGGCGACTGTTTAGAACTTTCACCCATTTTTATTTTATTTTTTTTTTAATTTTTTTTTCAACGTTTATTTTATTTTTGAGACAGAGAGAGACAGAGCATGAACGGGGGAGGGGCAGAGAGAGAGGGAGACACAGAATCGGAAACAGGCTCCAGGCTCCGAGCCATCAGCCCAGAGCCCAACGCGGGGCTCGAACTCACGGACCGCGAGATCATGACCTAGCTGAAGTCGGAGGCTTAACCGACTGCGCCACCCAGGCGCCCCTTTCACCCATTTTTAAATCAGACTGTATGTTTTTTTACTTTTGAATTTTAACATTCTTCATATATTTTAGATAACATTTTCAGATATGTCTTTTGCAAATATTATCTCCCAGGCTTGGGCCTGTCTTTTAATTCTCTTGACAATGGCTTTCAAAAGGCAGATATTTTTAATTTTAATAAAGTTCATCTTGTCAATTCTTTGTTTCATAAATAGTGCTTTTAATATTGTATCTACAAAGTTACCAGGAAACACAAGTTCATCTAGGTTTTCGATTATGTTATCATCTGGAAGATTTATAGTTTTGCAATTTATATTTAGGCCTGTGATCCTATGTGTGTTCACTTTTGGGAAGGAAATGTGATCTGAATCTATATTAATCTTTTGCATGTGCATGTTCAGTGATTGCAGCAGTATTTGTGGGAGAAACTTTCTTTTCTCAACGTATTGCCTTTAATCTTTTATCAAAGATCAGTTGGGCCACTTGGGTGGCTCAGTGGGTTAAGCCTCTGATTCTTGCTTGCAGTTTAGGTCATGAGATCAAGCCCTGCATCCAGCTGGGTGCTGATAGCCTGGAGCCTGCTTGAGATTCTCTCTCTCCCTCTTTTTCTTCCCTACTCCCACTCACACTCTTTCTCTCTGTCTCTCTGTCTCTCTCTCTCTCTCTCTCTCTCTCTCTCTCTCTCACACACACACACACACACACACACACATGCAAAATAAATAAATAATCATTAAAATAAGATCAGTTGACTTTATTTATGTGGGTCCATTTCTCGGCTCTCTATTCTTTTTTTTTCCTAAACATTTATCATTCTTGATGTTCTCTGAGCTTTCTGGTCCTGTGGATTGGTATCTGACATTAATTTGTGGGAATTTTCAGTTATTATTTCAAATATTTCTTCTCTTTCTTTTGCATTGTTTTGGTATTCCCATCATGCATGTTTACCTTTTATAGTTGTTCCACAGTTATCGAATATTCTTCTCTGCTTATGTCAGTCTTTCTTATGCTTGCTTTTCAGATATTCCCAAACTCACAAATTCTTCCTCAGCTATAACCAGTTGCTAATGGTCCCAAAACAGGAATTTAAAAAAATTTTATTACAGTGTTTTTGATTCCTAGCATTTCTTTTTTTTCCTTAGAATTTTCATCGCTCTGCTTATGTTGCCCACCTGTTTTTTTATGTTGTCTACCTATTAGAGCCCTTAGCGTATTAATCATAGTTGTATTAAATTTTTTTCACCTAATTCCCACATCTCTGCCATATCTATGTTTGGGCTAGTGATTGCTATGTCTTTCCATACTGTATGTTTTTTGCCTGTTAATATGCCTAGTAATTTTTTGTTGATAGTAGGCATGATGTACTGGGTAAAAAGAATCTTCTGTAAATGGGTCTTTAGTAATGTGGTGATAAGATGTATCAGAAGGAAAAGTGTTCTATAGTCCTATGATTAGGTCTCAGTCTTTAAGTAGATGTGTGCTTAACTATGAACTTCATTCATGCTTCTTAGTCCCCCTCCTCCCTTAAGGTGGGGCAGGATGGATAGAGTGGGTTAGAGTTGGATATTTCCCTTCTCCTACTTGGGAAGTGAGAGTTTGCTAGAAGTGGGTAGTTCTCTTCCTCCAGGTGAGTTGGGTTCTGGTTAAACAGATTCACCTGAAGGCAGACCTTATTAAGAGAACAGAGTGCTCTGGCATGTTTCAAAATGGTTCCTCTGCCCTTCCTCTTGCTGAAAGCACAAGGGGATTTTTCTCCGATATTTACTGCAATAACTTGTTAGAACATCAGGAAGTAAAACTCACAGAAGTGTGGGGGCCTCCCAAAGACTGTGTCCTCTGGAGATTGTGTCTCTCAAGCTTGTCCACACAGAGCTTCCAGCAAATCATTGATTACAGTTCAATATTTCCTACCCTAGCACTGGCTCCCACGCAGATTTCTGCTCCCAGGACTCTGTTCCGGTAAGTTGTGATTCTGTGTGTTTATCTGTTATCTCTCCAATTTTGAGGACAGCAATTTGCCCTGTGACCTTACTTCTCTGATGAGTGTAAGAAGAGTTGTTAATTTTTCAGTTTGTTCAGCTTATTACTTGTTGTTAGGACGAAGTGGCAACTTCCAAGCTTATTATATGCTGGGCCAGCACTCAAATCATTTTTATAAGGTAAAAATCTCTTGATTCTGGAAAAAAAGTTATCCCTTTTTCTGCACCTGTAAAACCATACTGCCAAGCTGACACCACCATGTAACTACTAATCCTTTCCTTTCAAATTATGGTAAGCATTTTAAAAAAGAATACTGTTTTCATAATACTGAAGACAAAATTTGTTTTCTAGTACATTTTGAAATATTGCATATTGCCTTGAAAATAAATTTAAATATTTTCAGTCCTACTAATTGCATGCTTAAGCAATACTGTCTGCTGATCCCTTTTGCCCATATTTTGGCACCTATTTTCAGTACTTACAAACCTTAAGTAGCTGCTCAGGAATCTCATCTAATTAATTTCACAAATATGCTTTACCTTTTTTCTTCCATTTCCATATTTATACATAGTACATTTTCTGGTTGAAATATCTTTTCAAACATAACTGCCTGTCACCTCTCTTAATCGTGCATTAAGGCTTAAATACTACCTCCCACATGGATCTTATTATTTCAGTCTGTTGATTGCCTCAGCTTTTATTACGTCATGTAGTTTTTTCACTTATTTTCAACAGTTTACAATCTAACCTTCTCTACTTTCTATGTGTAAGACTTTGCAAATAGGTTTTTTTTTTAATAAACCATGTGGAGAGCCAAAGGTAAAATTTCCCTAAGGTCTCAGTATAAGAAAAATTTATAACTCCAATAAACATGAGGTATATTTTAAATTCACAGACATTAGCCCTTGTAATAGATCCTATTTTCTTTCTTTTGGAAGCTCAGGATCAAACTTGCATGTTGTATGTTAGAATTGTAGAGTGTCTTATGGCCTTAGTTTTGTATAAATCTGTTTTGCTAGTTTTTTTTTCGTATTTTTTCCTTTTCTAATTTCCTTTTTGTCCTGGTAGCTTTCATTTTTCTTTTTACATTTTTATATTCTTGAAACATCTCTGTAGACCACCTACAAATATCTATATATCTAAGAGAGCATGAGAAAATAAAGCTGTGTGAAAATAATTATCTCTATCTGGAGAATTAATCCCAAAGTAGGAAGTACACAAGAAAATGATTTGAAATTTAGGATAATATATTTAAACTTCTACATTTATATCCTGTTTAAAAAGGAAACAAAAATTAGGAATTTAACATGCAAATGAAAGAAGTACATGTATGCACTTTAAAAAATAAGGATACACATGTGTGTCTCCCTGTTTCGGCGCTGAAGGCCCTGTTCCACTACGTGCTAGGACAATGACCTAGTCACATCAGAAGACATTTAACCTCTCCTAGAATTGCCCTCACCTAAAGTACATTGCCTTGACCAAGGCCACGGTCCTCCTTAAGGGTAGCCTACACCCAATAACTAGTTGATATTGGGACTTTAAAAACCTGGCTCCCTTGCCCCCATTCAGTATAGCTCTGTAGTACCAGCCTAGCTTCAGAGCTCCCTGTGGAGTAAATTGGTGCTTTTGTTATGACCGCCTCCTGATCCAGCTTCAGCTGCTGCTCTGCATCATGTGACCTATAGGTGTAAATCCTGAAAACTCTTCC
The DNA here is from genome assembly GCF_018350155.1 of Leopardus geoffroyi. Lineage (NCBI taxonomy): Eukaryota > Metazoa > Chordata > Mammalia > Carnivora > Felidae > Leopardus > Leopardus geoffroyi. Next base: position 60,292,720 of record NC_059328.1, read on the forward strand.
AGCAAACTTCCTGCATGCTAATCCCCATCTCAGAGTCTGCTTCTCAGAGATGTCAACCTGTACATAGATGGTTGGATACCTAGATAGATGAATCATAGATAGAAATATAGACTCACAGATTGATCAAAAGATAGCAGATGCACAGATGCAGCATAGATACTACATTTGTTCTTAGCAAAACGTCAGAGAAGTGAGACATGCCTGTGTAGATTGACAAGGAAGTCTGGTATCTGCCTACAGTACAAGGTAAATAAATACAACTGAACAAAGTGGACAGACTTCCATGACACTTGGAAATCACCTAAAAACACCAGTCATAAGCTATCATTTCTTATTCGCCCAGGAATGTTTAATTTTTTCATGTTACATTATGGTTGAGGGCTAATTTTCATCCAGCTGAATAAAGAACTGATCTTACCAACTGGGAGGCAACAATTAAGGCTTCTAGAACCAGCTGCTTGGGTTTGAATTCAGCAGCTCCATTTATTCAATGTGTGACCTTGGAGCAGTTAATTATACTCTCTGGGTCTCTTTTTCCTTATTTGTAACATGAACATAATAAGAATAACTATGTCACAGGGTTGTTGGGATGCTACACCAACCTAATATAAAATGCTTAGAAAAGAGTCTGGCAAATGCAAATGTGAACTGTAGTCATAATTTTTTTGGAGTTTGCATCACCCAGTTCTGTACATGTAGCTCTTTGGGAGGGGTGGGTATTATCTTGACCAGCTGTCTCATACACCTTCGATAGATAACATTGTAGCACAAAGTTACTTAGAGCATGATAGAATTAATGACAATGAAAAGGTAGACACGTGAATTGTTTCTTTGACGTTTGAGTATTATAAAAACAAAATAGATTTTAAAAACTAAAGATACTTGAAAGTACCACAAACTGTAGTTAGGCTATTAGGTTACAGTCATATTTCAAGAGGTGTTCTGGATAATTCAGGCCCCAAATTAGAGGGATGTATTGCGGTGGTTTTAAAATATGTGCATAAGGATCCTCTGTCCCCCTCTCTCCCTCTGCCCCTCCCCCCTCCCTCCACAGCCTACGTGCTCTCTAAAAAATAAATAAAACATTTTAAAAACAGGCAGGGTTTCCTTTTTTAAGGCTAATATTCCATTTTGTGTGTGTGTGTGTGTGTGTGTGTGTGTGTGTGTGTGTGGCTCAGTCAGTTAAGCATCTGACTTCAGCTCAGGTCATGATCTCACAGTCCGTGGGTTTGAGCCCTGCATCAGGCTCTGTGCTGACAGCTCAGAGCCTGGAGCCTGCTTCAGATTCTGTGTCTCCCTCTCTCTCTGCCCTTCCCCTGATCATGCTCTGTTTCTCTCTCTCTCAAAATAAATAAACACTAAAATAAATTTTAAAACGTGTGTAATTTCTTTTTCTTCCGACCTTATTGAGCTATAATTGACATATAACATGCATCAGTTTAAGATGTACAACCTAATGATTTGACATACGTATATATTGTGAAATGATTACCACAATGTTAGTTTACATGTCCATCACCTCACGTAGTTATAATTTGTATGCATCTGCGTATATGTGCGTGTGTGGTGAAAACTTCTAAAACCTACTCTCAACATTCAAACATATAATACAATATTGTAACAATTATATCTCCAGAAATTATTCATCTTAAAATGGAAGTTTAGACCCTTTGATCACCTTCGCTTATTTTCCCCACTCCCTATTCCCCACCTCTGGAAACCACCTTTCTATTTTCATTTTTATAAGTTTTTAAGATTTCACATATAAGTGACTTTCTCTAACTTATGTAACAGCATAATGCCCTCAAGAGCCATCTATATTGTTACAAAATGGCAGGATTTCAGGGCACCTGGGTAGCTCAGTCAGTTGAGACTCTGCCTTCTGCTCAGGTCATGATCTCCTAATTTGTGAGTTTGAGTTCTGCATTGGGCTTGCTGCTATCAGTGCACAGCCTGCTTTGGATCCTCTGTCCCCCTCTCTCCCTCTGCCCCTCCCCCCTCCCTCCACAGCCTACGTGCTCTCTAAAAAATAAATAAAACATTTTACAGGGTGCCTGGGTGGTGCAGTCGGTTGAGCGTCCGACTTCAACCAGGTCACGATCTCGCGGTCCGTGAGTTCGAGCCCCGTGTCGGGCTCTGGGCTGATGGCTCAGAGCCTGGAGCCTGTTTCCGATTCTGTGTCTCCCTCTCTCTCTGCCCCTCCCCCATTCATGCTCTGTCTCTCTCTGTCCCAAAAATAAATAAACGTTGAAAAAAAATTTTTTAAATAAATAAAACATTTTAAAAACAGGCAGGGTTTCCTTTTTTTTTTTTTTTTTTTTTTTAAATTTTTTTTTTCAATGTTTATTTATTTTTGGGACAGAGAGAGACAGAGCATGAACAGGGGAGGGTCAGAGAGAGAGGGAGACACAGAATCGGAAACAGGCTCCAGGCTCTGAGCCATCAGCCCAGAGCCTGACGCGGGGCTCGAACTCACAGACCGCGAGATCGTGACCTGGCTGAAGTCGGACGCTTAACCGACTGCGCCACCCAGGCGCCCCAGGGTTTCCTTTTTTAAGGCTAATATTCCATTGTGTGTGTGTGTGTGTGTATACACATATATATCATAATTTTTTAAATCTATTCATCCATCAATGGATACTTAGGTTATTTCCAAGTCTTGGCTATTATAAATAATATTGCAATAAACATTGGAGTGTGAAGGGGCGCCTGGGTGGCTTAGTCCTTTTAGTGTTTGACTTCAGCTCAGGTCCTGATTTCACAGTTTGGTCCGTGAGTTTGAGCCCCGCGTTGGGCTCTGTGCTGACAGCTCAGAGCCTAGAGTCTGCTTTGGATTCTGTGTCTCCCTCTCTCTCTGCCCATCTCCCACTCAGGCTCTGTCTCTCTCTCAAAAATAAATGTTAAAAAAAAATTTAAAAAGCATTGGAAGGTGGATATCTCTTTGATATAGTGACTTCATTTCTTTCAGATATATACACAGGAGTGGAACTGCTAGATCATATGGTAGTTGTATTTTTAATTTTTTGAGGAACCTCCATATTGTTTTCCATAGTGACTGCACCAATATAAATTCCTATGAACAATATATAAAGGTACACTTTTCTTCACATCCTCCCAACAATTAACCCTTGTCATTTGGTAATAGCCATTTTAACAGGTGTGAGGCGATATCTCATAGTGGTTTTGATTTGCATTTCCTTGAGAATTGATGATGAGCATTTTTCAAGTACCAGGAGGTCACTTGACTGTTTTTTTGGAAGAATGTCTATCCAGGTCCTTTGACCATTTTTAGATTGGATTTGCTTCTTAGCTACTGAGTTGTATGAGATCCTATGTATGTTGGATATTAATCCCTTATCAGATGTGGTTTGCAAATACTTTTTCCCATCTCATAGGATGTCTTTTCATTTTATTGACCATTTCTTTCACTATGCAGAAAATTTTTAGTTTGATGTAGTCCCACATATTTACTTTTGATTTTGTTGCTTTGAGTATCATATCCATAAAATCATGGACAAGATCAATAAAAAGGAGTCTCCCCCTCCCAACTATATTTTCTACTGGGAGTTTTAGGGTTTCAGGTCTTAAGATTAAGTTCTTAATCATTTTTATTTTTTACAAGTGGTTTAAGATAGGGATCTGATCATTCTTTTGCATGTGGATATCTAGTTTTCCCAGCGGCATTTATTGAAGAGACTATCTTTTATCCATTGAGTATTCTTGGCTCCATTCTCAAATATTAGTTGACCATATATGCATGGGTTTTATTCTGGGCTCTTGATTCTTTTTTTTTTTTAATTTTTTTTTTCAACGTTTATTTATTTTTGGGACAGAGAGAGACAGAGCATGAATGGAGGGAGGGGCAGAGGAGAGGGAGACACAGAATCGGAAACAGGCTCCAGGCTCTGAGCCATCAGCCCAGAGCCTGACGCGGGGCTCGAACTCACGGACCGCGAGATCGTGACCTGGCTGAAGTTGGATGCTCAACCGACTGCGCCACCCAGGCACCCCTGGGCTCTTGATTCTGTTCCATTGGTTTATATTATGTTTTTATGTCAGTACCATACTGTTCTCATTACTTTAGCTTTGTAGTATAGTTTGAAATCAGGAAGTGTAATGCCTTCACCTCTGTTCTTCTTTCTCAGAATTGTTTTGTGTTGTTAGGGTCTTATGGGGTTTTATATGAATTTTAGAATTTTTTCTATTTCTCTAAAACATGACTTAGAATTTGATAGCGATTGCATTCAATCTAAAATATCTATGGATATTTTAACAATATTCATTTTTCCAACTCATGAACAGATATTTTTCCATTTATTATATACTCTTCAATTTTTTTCATCAATCTTACTGTTTTCATTGTACAGATCTTACGCTTCCTTGGTTAAATTTATTACTAAGTATTTTATTGTTTTTGATACTATTATAAATGGGTTTCTCTATTTCTCCTTCAGATACCTCATTGTTAGTATATGGAAACACAACTGATCTTTTGTATATTGACTTTATATCCTACAACTTTATGAAATTTGCTTATTCTGTTTTTTGGTGGCATCTTTAGACATTTCTATATATAAAACATCATCTACAAAAATCACTATTTTACTTCTTTATTTCTGATTTGGAAGCCTATCTTTTTTTGCCAGACTTGTTCTTTCTAGGATTTCCAGTAATATGTTTAATAGTAGTGGTGACAGTGGGAACCCTTGTCATCTTCCTAATATTTGAGGGATGGTTTTCATTTTTTCACCATTGAGTGTGACGTTTGCTCTGAGCTGGTCATGCATGGGTTTTATTATGTTGAGTGTTTTTATCATGAATAGATAGATGGTAAACTTTGTTAAATATTTTTTTTCTGCATCTATTGAAGTGATCATGTGATTTATATCTTTTATTCTATTAATGTGATGTATCACATTTATTGTTTTGCATTCATTGACCCATCTTACAGCCTAAAGTTGAATCCCACTTGATTATGGTGTATGATTTCTCTCATGTGTTGTTGAATTCAGTTTGATACTATTTTGGTGAGAATTTTTGCATCTATATTCATCATGTATGTTGGCTTATAGTTCTCTTTTCTTGTAGTGTCCTAATCTGGTATTGGTATGAGGGTAATGCTGTCCTCATAAAATGATTTTGCAATTTTCCCTCTTCAGTTTTTTTTTAAAGTGTTTGAGAAAAGTTGGCATTAATCTTGAAATGTTTAATAGAATTCACAAGTGAAATTATCTGGTCCTGGGCTTTTTTGTTGTTTTTGTTAGGAGGTTTTTGATTACTGATTCAATCTCCTTAATCGTCATGGGTCTATGCATATTTTCAATTTCTTTCTGACTCAGTCTTGGCAGGTTGTATGTTTTTAGGAATTTAGGTTGTCCAATCTCTTAGGATTCTTTGAATTTCTGTGGTAACGGTTTTAATGTCTCCTTTTTCATTTACAATTTTCTTTATTAAAGTCATCTCCCTTTTTTCTTGTTTAACTAAAAAATGTGTCTATTTTGTTTACCTCTTCACAGAACCAATTCTTGGTTTTGTTAATCTTTTCTATTTCCTATTCTCTATTTCATTTATGTCCACTGTAATCTTTATTATTTCCTTTCTTATGCTACTTTTCAGCTTTATTTATACTCTTTCTATTCCTTGAGATATAAAGCTAGGTAGCTTATTTGAGATCTTTCATATTTCTTGATGTATACATTTGTCACTACAATCTTCTCTCTTATGACTACTCTTATTGCATTTCATAATTTCATATGTTGTGTTCCCATTTTTGTTTTTCTCAGATTCTTAGAATTGTTCTTTTTTCCTTTTCTTCTTTGATACCTTTGTTGTTCACATGTTTGTAAATTCTGATATACTTTCCCATCAAAAAGAGGATTTAATTTCCTCTCCCCTTGAAAATGGGCCATGTTTGGGACAGCCCAGAATGGGGTAGAAAGAACACTGTTGTTTCTGACTATCTTAACAAAGGGCATGCAGGTTTTCCTGGGAAGTCTTTGAATACTGGCTCTGGGTGTTCCTTTAATCACCACTAAAGAAGTCCAATTACGATGTGACTATCTTGTGGAAAGAGTAGAAAGAGGGAGAGAGACCCACAGAAATGCCACAGAAATGCCAGAGGAGGCTTACTGTTCCAGTTCCTGTTGACACCTTCCTAGCCCAGGTGCCAGGCAGGTATACAAGCGATTAAGCGTCAAGATGACCCCATGAGAGAACCCAAGTAAGAACTGTAAGGCCAGTCATTCCCCAATCTGGAGCAAAATAAAACATTATTCATATTGTAAACCACTCTTCTGCAGTGGATTATCACACAGCCTAAGATAACTACAATAGACACCCTTTCTACATTCTAAATTAGTTGATTATCTCTTTATGTAAAGGGATGAATACAAGAATCAAAACTCCTACAACAGACATTAAACAAAAAAAAATTAAATATATTTTTTAAAATATTAGAGATACTGTTAAATATATTTAAATTCTTCAAAGCAGTAATGAAATAGAATCCTTCTTGCTGCCTCAAATACTACTACCATGGAGTTTCCTTTATTTATTTCAGAAGTGTGACTAGAAGAAGACTCTCCTCAACCTAATATTGAGCAATGAAAACAGGAATGATGTAAAGTCATAAATTTTACTTAGGGTCATAAGAAACTCACTACCTAGTCTCTAATAGAATTATGTTATAGTAGTGAGTATATATAATATTTCAAGACAGCAAGACCTATGAGAGTTTTCTAGCATGGTCTGTGCTTTCATGTTACTCATTGTTGTAACTTGTGAAAATTATCTTTTTAGAATAAAATAGCTTTTGATTCCAATGAAGCAGGAACACTACTGACAATTTATGAAGGCTGTTCTCTGAGGATAGAGGAACAGACACATGGCTAATGGCCAACAGTCTTGGTGTGCAAGCTCAGAATTTCCCAAGAGGGCCCTGGCTCAATAAAAGTTTCTATTTTCTAATGGAAATCTATATAGATTTTTAGATGCTAGGATAAGCATTTGAAATTATTCATTACATTGATACTTTCTATAACAATTTATAAAGCAGTTGGACCTATTTATTCCTGGATAGGAGAGTCTGAACTATTGGCATATTTTTTTGCCAAATATTTATTTGCATATGTATTCTCAGAGCACTTTAGAAAGAGGCTGTTTTTGTGAATCTACTATGCTTGATTGGTTGTTCCTTTAGACAATAAGCATTGGAAAGTGAATGATTTATTAAAGGATTGCTATATTAGTTTTAAACTGTAAAACTTTTTTTTTATTGTAGGTAAGCACATCTTTATGAATGAATTCAAAAGTACAATTCTCTCCAGTATTTGGAGGCAGATACTAATGCTCTGAAGTCTCTATTGAGACTTGGTTTGTCACCTGTGGAAAACTAATTCTGAATAAGTAGCATTGAGATTAGTCATTCTAGCCTCTACTGAATTGTGGTTGTTCAAGCTTCACTAGAACCTTCCCCATCTTCTGGCACCTGAGAATTGTATATCTCACCTGTGACCAAAAACTGAAACTGAACCAATAGAATTGACATGCCCAGAATGGAAACATGAATGTTGGCAGTTGAGGGGGAGGACTCTCAGAGGAGGTCCAAGTTAATATGACAACTCCACTGAAGCATATCATCACTAAAGGAAAGAGACTCTAGCCTATGCAAGCTGTTTTTCATTATTATGCTGAATTTCTAGAAGAGAATATTAAGTTTCTTTATAATGTAGATAACTTTTTTCCTCAGCATTTCTTCAAGTTAGTTAAAGAACCATTGTGAGGCTTCTGAAACTCCAGTGGTTTTACGTGCACTCAGAAATCCTAGTATCCAGGTATATTAAAGTCCCCACAGGGAAAAGGGAAGCAGTAACAGCATTCTATCCAAAATTGTGTCAGGTAGTAATATGCCTTCTGACCAAGATTCAAGACCACTAAATACCTACCCACATAGATGAAGATAAAAGGAGTAGATTTTTTAATATTAGCTTTATTTTTCCCTCTTTAGAAACAGTATTTCCATTTTCTTACAATAGAGTTCTCTATATCTTGCCCTCCTACTTTGTACTTTGCCTATTCATTCATTAAAGACTTGGAGTTAGTACATTGTCAAATTAATTGTATAATGATCAAAAAGTAAATTAATTTAGGAGACACTATTATCTATTTGGGGGTAGAAAAGGCCTAAACTTTCTTAGAATGCACAAAAAATGAAAAATCATTGGTTTTTATTCATCCATTATACACACACATACACACATACACACATATGTATGTATATGTGTGCGTGTGTGTGTGTATGTATTTATATGTATATAATTTTTTTCTTCATAGAAACTTTGGCTCAGGGGTAGGTATTAAGTACAGTTTTGTTCCTTTTATATGTAAATAGGTGAAGACCCATTTGAAGTCAGGGAAGGACAGTATCATGATTCCATACTAAGGAGAAAACAGTCATTAATATTCATAATAATGTAATACACCAAGAAAGAGGGAAATGAAGGCATAAATCATTTAAACAGAAGTTTTGGAGGGGCATCTGGGTGGCTCAGTTAGTTGAGGATCTGACTCTTGATTTTGGTTCAGGTCATGATCCCAGGGTCATGGGATTGAGCCCCAAATGGGGCTCCATGCTGAGTGTGGAGCTTGCTTGGGATTTTCTCTCTCCCTCCCTCCCTCCCTCCTTCCCCCTTCCCCCCCTCCCTCCTTCCCCCTCTCCCTCCCTCCCTCCTTCCCCCTCTTCCTCCCTCCCTCCTTCTCCCTCCCTATTTCCCTCCCTGCCCCTCTGCCCATCTCCTCAGCTTATGTTCTTTCTTTCTCTCTCTCAAAAACAAAACAAAACAAAAACAACAAACAAAACCTAAATGGAAATTTGGGAAATAGAAACAAGTTCTTGAACTTCAGTTTGTGTTTCATTAAAAGACTTTGATTTTCTTAAGCCGAGATGATGGACCATAAAAAATGGTTTCTATGTCTCTACCTAGGTTCCTTTGTCTTTATGGTGACTGTGAAACTTCTCCAAAAGCATTTTGGTAGAATATTTCTTATATTTACAACAGATTCTTCAGCTGCTTTAAAAAAATTATTTATTAATTTTTTGGTCATGGTAAAGAAATACATTATCAAAACTATAGTTACACTAAAAATATTTTACTTCTCTGAATATAGAGATAATGCATAAGTATTGAGCACCACAGCTATAATTTATAGCTCAGTGATTTTAATATAATTAATAATAAATATGTAATTTCAACTTTAAACTCTAGTAAGAGATGGATTTGTCTCTGCCACTTAGAATTTAGATTTATGTCTTTAGCTCATTTAAGAGAGTTCCTATGTAGGAGTATGTCATTCATCAAAATGTTCCGATTTGTTTGTGACTGGATTTTTATCCCACTAGAAGTGTGTATTTTCTTGGGTGTATATAGTTCCAGAGAGATTCCGCATACAAAATGATTGAAAGACAGTTCAGCTCAATACTAAAATAAACATTTTTCCTTGACTCTATTAAACGGTCATTATCTCCATAAAGAGTAGTTCTCAATGTGTAGTCCTCAGAATAGTAGCAGCAGCATTATATGTTGATTTCTCAACACACACACACACACACACACACACACACACACACACACACAATCAGAACTTATGAAGAAATACTGATTCAGAAACTCTGCACATGAGACCCAACAATCTGTTTCAATGAGCTCATCAGATGACGGTGATTTGTGGGCAAGTTTGGGGGTCATTGGCTATAAGAATAAAATTGATAGGATTGAAAACAAAATATATAAAAGACCAGACAGACTTGATGGTCCAATATGTAGAGCAATAATGCAGTAATAGGAGGTACAAAGAACATAGTCATCATCACATGTGCCATGTAAATCAACTTTATATAGTTTGTTGGCATAATAATAGTTTATAAATTAGCACATGGAATTACCAAATTGCTTTCAGGTATGTCACCATATTGGCTGCTTATAACAAATAAACTTCTGAGTTAGAAGAAACAAAGTTGATCCTAATCTATAAGTAAGAAACTCAAAATTTTGTCAAAGCTCATCTAGTTGCAAACAGTGTTAGAACTCCTCTTTTTTCCCCTGGGACTTCTTATAACATAGCATGTTACTATGAGACCCTTATGAAAAGAGAGTGATTAAAATATGGTACATTGTAGTCATTCCCCATTAATAATATCTCCAAGTTTGGTTCTTACTCTTATATTAAGTGATGTATTAAACTGTATCAGAGGAAATATCTTCACTTGTTAGAATTTTCGTGATCTGCATGATATGATTTATTGAGAAAAATTTAACCTCATATACACTTCATATAAAGTTCATCTGTTGTATTGAGGTATTGTTATATTGTAAAGTTTCTAACAAAATAACATATTTCAAGAAAATTTCCATCTCAGACTAAAATTCTACTGTCAAGTCTTTACTGTTTTGTTCACATTGGAGGCATTTTTTGAGTGCTTACTTTACGGCATGTCCTCTTCTAGGCATTAAGAAAATAAATACACGCTATAAGGCTTGCACTCCAGGAAATTCCTTTATCTAGAAACAAAACAAGACTCAGAAAAGGCTAAGGCACTACCATATGGCCTAAAATATAGAAATACTGCATATATCCTTCTCCCTGCCCAATAGACAATGAACCTTTGCACACATAATCTATCATTTCTCTAAAACTCTCTGGAAGGTTCTCATAACATTTAAAGAATAAAATACTAAATATTTTCTGTAAGATACAAGGTTCCACATTATCTGACTCCTATGTACCCTTTTGACTTACTGTGCTTTAACTATTTATTGTTCCTTCAATATGTTAAGTATATGCCTAACCTAGGTCCTTTGTTTCAGCTGGTCATTTGGTCTGGAAGAATTTTGCCCTAAAGATTTGCATAGCTCGTTATTTTATTTCATTCTTGTCTATATTCAAATGTTACCTCTTTAGAAAGGCCTTCTGTGACTGACAACTTGATGCAAAATAGTCCCACACACTCCCAACCTAGTTACTTTCAAATGCTTCATCTTGCCAGGTTTCTTGTTCAAAGTGTTAGCACCACATATCCCTGACAGTATATCATATATTATGTATAAATTTTATGCTGCTTAATGTTTTATATTCTAAAGAATGTACCAATTATAACATATGTTTATGCTTAGTCTTTTCACCAGAAGTTGCATTCCATAAAGGGATTTTTGCCATTTTGTACATCTCTTTTGTACATGTTTGCCACTAAGATCTAAAAGCTATGAACCAAATTATGCATTTAAAATGCTCAGATTAGGGGCGCCTGGGTGGCTCAGTCAGTTGGGCGGCAGACTTCGGCTCAGGTCACGATCTCGCGGTCCGTGAGTTCCAGCCCTGCGTCGGGCTCTGTGCTGACAGCTCAGAGCCTGGAGCCTGTTTCGGATTCTGTGTCTCCCTCTCTCTCTGCCCCTCCCCGACTCGCGCTCTGTCTCACTCTCTCTCAAAAATGAATAAACATTAAAACATTTAAAAATAAATAAAAATAAAATGCTCAGATTATTTCACAATAGAAAATTTCATTAATGACAAAAAGTAGCACATGGCACAATTATGCCCTAAGTAACACCATTACCATGCATCCACAAGGTAAATAGATGGATTTGAAGGAGAAAATACAGACAAAGGTAGCAGGAGAGTTTGACTGTCCTTTGCAAGGTAAAAACTGAGCTAGTAAATAAACATAATTAAAACATATAAAAATATCTAATATAATGAAAATTTATAAATTAGTGAACATTACGTAGAAATACAAAAGAACCACATGACATGAGTAGATACATCCTAATGTCCTCCATATTTATTTATATTCGTGGATTCCTGATAGGAAAAATAAAACTTCATGAGGAATTACAAATGTTCATATTTTTTTCATATTCTATAAATGAATGACCAATGTTGTTGAACTCTGTGTTCAAAAAGTTGGAGTACTTATGGGGCCCCTGACACCTGACTCTTGACATCGGCTCAGGCCATGATCTCGTGGTTGTGAGATCCAGCCTCATGTCAAGCCCTGTGAGGGACTCCACACTGGCCATGGAGCCTAAGATTCTCTCTCCCTCTCTCTCTCTGCCCCTCCCCTACTAGCATGCACACGCTCTCTCGTGCTCTCTCTCTCAAAGTAAATAAACTTAACAAAAAATGTTGGAGTACAGAATCTGTGCTGGAGTATGATATGTTTGTACTTTCTTCTAAAGAACAAGTTCATTGAGGTAAGATGTTTTTCTTATTCATCCTCAAATCCCCATAATAGATAAAAAAATATTTTTAGATAATGTTTTTATATGTAAAAGAATAGCATGAATTTACATTTTTATTTTCAAATAGCTTGGAGCTCTTTTTCTTTCTTCTATTTAAGGTCAGCTTACTGGCTATCCTTTCCCAGTGGTAAGGCATTTTTCACTCCAATTTAGTGTAAATCCTTACCCTCTGGTGCTGTCAGCCTGTAGGTAATGCTTTCATTACTCATCAATCATTTTCCTCTTCCTAGTTATAGAGGTGTGGTGTGTAACCTACAAGATTCTGTACAAGAAAAATGCCCCTTATGAGTAAGATGCCAACCTGTTGGAACTATTGCACTAGTGAATGATGACCTTTGTAAATAGGTGGGCAAATAGAAAACCTCCAAAATATATTTGGAAGCAGTATATTAAGTAAGTTCTTATATGTAAACCTGATACCTTGAAAGCAATAAGGAGGCAAACTTTCCAATATTCATCCTCCATAAATTGATGTGAATAATTTGGTTTTTAAGAAATACATGGGGCGCCTGGGTGGCTCAGTCGGTTAAGCGTCTGACTTCAGCTCAGGTCACGATCTCGCGGTCCATGAGTTCAAGCCCTGCGTCGGGCTCTGGGCTGATGGCTCAGAGCCTGGAGCCTGTTTCTGACTCTGTGTCTCCCTCTCTCTCTGACCCTCCCCCTTTCATGCTCTGTCTCTCTCTGTCTCAAAAGTAAATAAAAGTTAAAAAAAATAAAAAAAAATACAGTACTATTTCAATCTTTCTCTTTTGGATGTAAATATAAATGAGAAGGAAATGTATTTGGAAATCCTGCCTTTCTAAATAGGGAATATTGATATCCAGCATCATTACAACTTACAATGAATAACAAAAGAACATTAAGTTCCTACCGGTTTATCTCAAAGGGAGGATAACTGCACATACAGTTGAAGAGGAACCAAGGATTTCTAAATACTCTAAAGGAGAGGGGGATTTTGCCTCAAACAGTTAAATGGACTTCTTTTCCAATGTTAAGGAACTTAAATAAATATTATTGGTCTTTTTCTACTCTAATCATACTTTCAGAAATATCTTTAAAGATTCAGAGTATGTAAAAGTTCAAACTGGTGATATAAAACACTCAACATGTTTAAAAGTTCAAAGTAGTGATGTAAAACATTGCTGATATTAATAGACAATAGCAGGAGTTGTGTGGTAAACTGTACTTCCATGGGTAGACTTAAGACACATTTGTTAACCTATTTTTAACATACCCACCATTGTTGGAATTTACATATGGACTCTGTGATTTAAATTCCTATTATGTAGTACATAAAATCATTTCTCTTCTCTCAACCCTATGGATTAACACATAATAAGCCAAAGAAATATAGTGTATAACAACAGAGAAATTAGATAAATAATATTTGTCTTTGAGGGAAATTATAATTTTATCATCTACTTGATACATAATTTTCTGTAAGATTCATCAATATGATCTTTATGGTTCGTAGCATGTAAACATAATGACTTATTTGACAATGATTGCTATTAATAATAGTCTCCATTATTGAACGTGTCCTATGTACTTGTCATTGGACTAGACATATTGTATACATTATTTGACTACACCTCACTATATCACTATGAGATAATAACATCTCTATTTTTTTAAATATTTATTGTCAAATTGGTTTCCATACAACACCCAGTGCTCATCCCAACAGGTGCCCTCCTCAATAACATCTCTATTTTACCAATAATATGTTACTGGGGTTTTACCAATTTATATACCTGATACATCTGACTTTAAATCCCCTGCCTTTCTCACGCGGTCAAACTGAAGAACTCTATAAATGTTTTCTATTAGGCAGGTATTTTTTCTCTTCTCTGCATGTTTCACTGAGTGATTACTAGTACCTTAAAAACATGGGGCAGCTGAGTAGCTCAGTCAGTTAAGCGTCCGACTTTGGCTCAGGTCATGATCTCACGGTTGGTGGGTTTGAACCCCACATTGGGCTCTATATTGACAGCTTAGAGCCTGGAGCCTGCTTTGGATTCTGTGTCTCTCCCTGTCTCTTCCCCTCCCCTGCTTATGCTCTGTCTCTGTCTCTTTTTCTCTGTCTCTCTCAAAAATAAGCATTTGAAAAAGTACACAGAATCCCCCTGTTTGTCATTGGAGACTATAAAGAAAGACAGTAAAGCTATTGCTCCACGTAGTCATCGCAAGAGGATGGGAGTGGGTAACAGTAGAACCCCAAGGAACCAAAAGGACAATGGCAGCTTGAAAGAAAGGAAGCTGGTTGAACATCTTGTTCTACAATTGGTGGAGTTAGTTTAGGGCTGAGCAAGAGCTGCCTGATTGAGAAACTTAACAGCTCATACATCCCTAAACTGTACTATGTAGTCAATTGAGCTGAAAGTTGCACCTAAGACAGTTAGGAATCTTTTGTTGTTGTTGGGTATAGAATGAAAGTGAACTATAAAAAAGGTGTTTTTTTTGATATGCTTGATGACTAGAGCTGTTGAAGAAAAAGTGTGAAATAACTCAAAAATTTTTTAATATTTATTTTTGAGAGTGAGAGAGAGACAGTATAAGCAGGGGAGAGGCAGAGAGAGAGGGAGAAACAGAATCCGAAGCAGGCTCCAGGCTCCAAGCTGCCAGCAGAGCTCGATGTGGGGCTCAAACCCATGAACTGTGAGATCATGACCTGAGCCAAAGTCAATGCTCAACTGACTGAACCGTCCAGGTGCCCTGAAATACTCAAATTTGATGGATGAAACATTTCAACAATATCTAGAAGCACATGCTGTTCAAATCTACACTATAGCCCTTTGTCCACCTGAACTCCCCAATGCTGTGATAATGTTCTACATTGTGAAAAATTCCTGTCTCAGATACTTTTATCTCTTCTGCCAGAAGATACTAAGGAAGTTGCCCATCCACAAGCTAGGTATAACCTGCAAGTACAAGAGTTTAAATCCTAGGAAGAACTGTCATCCAATGAAGAGTATAGTCAATAGACAAAATTCCTTAGCTTCCCTGTTGTTTAGCTGTCTTGTGTAGTAATTTTATTTCAAGTTTCACATGGTTTCTTAGACAATCCTTGGTGGGACTGAGCTGCAGTTACTCGTGGCAGTAACTCCATCAGTGAACACGTTTCATTGGTTTTTCTTGCTTTGTTGTCTTACTTTCCCACTTACACTTATGTACCGTCTGGAATCCTATCCCAAAAGAACTACATGCTTGAAGTTCTTGGCTTAGAATCTCCTTTTGGTGAACCCAAACTAAGTCTATTCTCTAAAGAATGCCATTTAAAATGTAGAGAATTTCTCAAATAAAAGTGCCTTTCCCATTATCACATTTAGTGCTATAGATTGTTTAGACTTGTTCTTCCTGTAGACTACAAACTCTGCATGGGTAGATACATCTGTTTTCTTTCCTTCTCTCTCCTCCCCTCTTCTTTCCTCCCCCTATATTTTCCTCTTGTCCCTAGCATAGTACCTGGCACATATTAGTGCTTAATAAATGCTTGATGATTGACTGAAGTTATCAACACAATTATGTGTGGTTGGTGTTACTGAATTATTTTATAAAAAAGTTAAATACTTTACCCACTATCATATAGAAAATTGACAGAGACAAACTCTAATTCAGGTCTGTCTGCCTAAAATTCACACCTTTTCCACATGTGTCATTCTCCAACAGTCTAGATCAGGGAGAAAATTTTCACGTTCTTAGCCCTTGTTTGAGATTCCAATTTACTGGCTACCAAACAAAAGAATGATTAAATCTGAAAACTTGTAGATGTTAAAGTAAACCTCAGTAGTATTTCATATGTAAATGGGACCATCTTTGTCAGAAAATGCTTTCATGCAGTAACTCCTGTTCTGTTTCCCGTGTGTATGCCCTGGAGATTAGAGAAAAACGTCATGTGTAGAGTTTAGTGTGGATGGTAATTGAACAAAAAGAACAAAATGGATTCACATTTAAGTTATTTCTTTTTTTTTTCCTTTTTTTTAAAGTTTATTTTTTTTAGGGTGAGCACTGAATGTTGTGTGTAAACGATGGATCACAAGAATCTGCCCCCAAAACCTAGAGCACACTGTATACACTGTATGTTAGCTAACTGGACTATATATTATTAAAAAAAGAAAAAAAAAGTTTCTTTTTGAGAAAAAGTGTGAGTGGGGAAGGGGCAGGGAGAGAGAGAGAGAGAGAGAGAGAGAGAGAGAATCCCAAGCAGGCTCCACACTGTCAGTGCAGAGTGGGCTTGAACCCATCACCTGTGAGATCATGATTTGAACTGAAGGGGGACACTTAACTGACTGAGTCACTCAGGCTCTTCACATTTGAGCTATTTGTCGATCCCATTTCCTTTCCGTGGAATTACTCTTTTGTATTTGAAGAGTGTCATACATTCAGTATTTTTGCAGGAGATGTAGAATTAATTAGATTTATGTTCAGCTTCCATTTTATAAACCATGGCACGTTTATCAATCCAAATAGTGAAAGCACTGAGGGACCATCCTTTTGGAAACCAAATATTTGCTATGATAAAAAAAATATCAGGAGGATTTCAGGATATTTTTATTAAATATTTTTACTTGTCTAGTTTAATTGCATATGCTTTAAAGTATTTTATGTGCTCATATGTAAAATAACTTGATCTATTTGTGACTAGCCAGATAAAATTTTTCTAGCAAGAATATATAAACTAACATATATTGAACAAATATATTTAGCAATTTAAATATATATAATATTTAACTTAATTATATAGGTATTTAAAATTACATATATGAAATATTGAATCAATTTTTAATGTTATTTTTGTCAGCCTCACAATATATAGTAATTTTTTCAAGTCATCACATGTACCTTTAGCATTAATGTCATTACCTGTAGTTGAGTATATTGGGTCATCCAACCTCATCTTTATTTCTGAGTTAGTTGAGATATAAACTTTTAAAAGAAAAATTTTTTTTAATGTTTATTATTGAGAGAGAGAGAGCATGTGTGGGAGAGGGGCAGAGAGAGAAGAAGACACAGACTCCAAAGCAGGCCCCAGACTCTGAGCTGTCAGCACAGAGCCTAATGTGTAGCTCAAACTTCGAACCTCGAGATCATGACCTGAGCTGAAGTTGGACACTTAATCGACGGAGCCCCCCAAGTGCCCCATTGAGATATGAACTTTCTGAACCAATGGGGATTTTCTTTCAAGTTACAGGATGTCATTTACATAGCATGAGGACAATTTCTCTTATTATATTTTTAATTCTGAGAATGTATAATTGCAATCGTTCAATGTCACTCATTGCTTCCTCTGTCCATTTCCAAACTGATCCCTGGTCTGTCTATTTACTTATGTTTGTTTGTTTGTTTGTTTATGCTTATTTATTTTTTCAGAGGGAGAGAGATAAAGTGTGAGTGGGGGAGGCACAGAGAGAGAAGGAGACACAGAATCTGAAGCAGGCCCCAGGCTCTGAGCCATTGGCGCAGAGCCCAACACAGGGCTCAAACCCACAAACTGCAAGATCATGACCTGAGCCAAAGTGGGGTGCTCAACCCACTGAACCACCTAGGCTCCCCTATCTCTGGTCTTTTTAAAGATGTCTCACACTTGCTACTGTTCACTGAATTTTCTATAGATACTAAATTTCTGAGTTTCTTTTCCCACTTTTTTCTTGTATGAGATCCAAATCTAGCATTAATTGAGGTTATTTCTGGCTGTTGAGCCTTTCTCCAATGAACCATTGCTGTTCAGAATATAGTGATAGAGTGCCCTTTAAATAGAGAATATTTTAAGAGCATAAATAGGCAAGTCTACTTTTTTTAAACTTCATTTTGTTATTTTTATTTATTTTTTGAGAGAGACAGAGCAAGTGGGAGAGGGTTAGAGAGAAAGGGAGACAGAGAATCCCAAGCGGGCTCCGCACTGCCAGTGCAGAGTCCCATGTGGGTCTCAAACTCAGGAAACCATGCGATCATGACCCAAGCCAAAACCAAGAGTTGGACACTTAACCAACTGAGCTACCCAAATGCCCAAATCTGTTTATAAAGAAGAATTTTGGTGAAAGGTTCTCATATTTGAGTATAATGACAAATTAGTTTCCTAACTAGAGTGGTGTCTTGGCCCAATTTTCCTGCGTTCATCGTGAATAAATCATTTTTAACAAAAAATCTAAGTGCTAGCATTATTTTCAAATATAGGAATTTTCATACTCTTTAGTTTTAAAGATGATTTGTACAGATAATTTTGCTTTAACTACATATGTGTATATTTGCATATATATGTATATATGTGTAAATATATGTACATGTATGTATATATTTATAGGAGCAATCTGTTTGGAATAAATTATTTTAATTAATTTATTTTTTAATTTACAACCAAGTTGGTTAGCATATAGTGCAGCAATAATTTCAGGAGTAGATTCCAGTACTCCATTCCCTATGTTTAACACACAGTGCTCATCCCAACAAGTATCTTCCTTAATGCCCCTTACCCATTTAGCCCATCATCCCTCTCACATCCCCTCCAGCAACCCTCTGTTCTCTATATTTAAGAGTCTCTTATGTTTTTTCCTCCTCCCTGTTTTTATATTCTTTTTGCTTCCCTTCCCTTATGTTCATCTGTTTTGTATCTTAAAGTCCTCATATGAGTGAAGTCATATGATATTTGTCTTTCTCTGGCTAATTTTGCTTAGCATAATACCCTCTAGTTCTATCCACACAGTTGCAAATGGCAAGATTTCTTTCTTGATTGCCAAGTAATACTCAATCGTGTGTGTGTGTGTGTGTGTGTGTGTGTGTGTGTGTGTGTGTGTGTATCTTTATCCATTCATCCATGGGTAGACATTTGGACTCTTTCCACACTCGGCTATTGTTGATAGTGCTGCTGTACACATGGGTGTGCATGTGTCCCTTTGAAACAGCACACCTGTATCCCTTGGATAAATACCTAGTAGTGCAATTGCTGGATCAGAGGGTATTTCTATTTTTAATTTTTTCAGGGACCTCCATCCTGTTTTTCAGAGTGGCTGCACTAGCTTGCATTCCCACCAGCAGTGCAAGAGAGATCCCTTTTCTCCGCATCCTCGCCAACATCTCTTGTTGCCTGAGGTGTTAATGTTAGCCCTTCGACAGGTGTGAGGTGGTATCTCATTGTGGTTTTGGTTTATATTTCCCTGATGATGAGTGATGCTGAATAGTTTTTCATATGTCAGACATCTGGATGTCTTCTTTGGAGAAGGGTCTATTCATGTCTTTGGCCCATTTCTTCACTGGATTATTTGGGTTTTAGGTGTTGAGTTTGATAAGTTCTTTATAGGTTTTGGATACTATATCTGATGTGGCATTTACAAATGTCTTCTCCCATTCCATCAGTTGCCTTTTAGTTTTGCTGATTGTTTCCTTCACTGTGCAGAAGCTTTTTATTTTGATGAGGTCCCAATAGTTCATTTTTGCTTTTGTTTCCCTTGCCTCTGGAGATGTGTTGAGTAAGTTGCTGCGGCCGAGGTCAAAGAGGTTTTTGCCTGCTTTCTCCTCTAGGATTTTGATGGCTTCCTGTCTTGCATTTAGGTCTTTCATCCATTTTGAGTTTATTTTTGTGTATGGTGTAAGAAAGTGGTCCAGGTTCACTTCTTTGGATGTGGCTGTGTAGTTTTCCCAGCACCACTTGCTGAAGAGACCGTCTTTATTCCATTGGATATTCTTTCCTGCTTTGTCAAAGATTAGTTGGCCATATGTTTGTGGGTCCATTTCTGGGTTCTCTATTCTGTTCCATTGATCTGAGTGTCTGTTTTAGTGCCATGTTTATTATAAATTTTTGAAAGATATTTAGCTTGGGAATAAAAGTCTATGAAACTAGATAATAATAGGCTAATAATGTTTACTTCATGGTAGAATTAGCTCCAAGTACAGTATATAAATTATGTTATATATTCTATGTTTTTACCAGAGGTGAGCTTAGCTGGTAGAGAATAAAAGTCTCTTCCTCTAACTTAGCTGAATCTACTATGTTTTATGAACTATTCGGTTGTCCTCCTGGAGATAAGGCTTGGTCACTATTGTATTGTAATTATGGGAACCCTCTCTGGGCTATAGTTGTTGCCAAGGAAGAAGAGTAACTAAACAGTGCCCATCAAAAACTTGTGCCATTGAGGGTCTTCATTTATAGTATTTAGAAGCAGTAAATTCAATTACAGTAAAAAGTGGTCACTGATAACATGGATGTATGACTATCCTATGTGTGAGTAGCGCTTCTGTTAATTTCAAAAATAATTGTGTACACAGATAACAGAAATTCTAATTCCTTTCCTATACTATAAAGATTAACTTACTAGTAATTATTTGTTTTTTCTTTTACTTTTTGTTTTGTTTTGTTTTAATGAATCATCTGTTCATTCTGCCCCCTCCAAAAAAAAAAAAAAAAAAAAAAAAAGAATATACAAAATAGCTGTATGGGTCAAATTTTTACAATTCTTGACCCTGAAGCAAAACAAATTTCTAGACAGTATCACAGACAGCAAAGCCATTTTATGCCATTTTATTTCCTCCTGTTTTTCTGCTATCCCCCATCTAGATAAAAAAGAACTGATAAGAATGGTGTCCTTCCATGAAAAACCTATTGGGTAATGTTTTTTTATTAGCTATGCTTCACTTACTTGGATTCAGTCTATAAAAAATTAGGACAAAATCTAATCAAAAGAATATTAAAAGGAAATTGTCACTCTCTTTTCTATAAAATGTAAAACAATTGCTGGTGTGAGTTCTGCAATGATTTATTGTATATTATCAGTGAATGGGCACACTGAAAAGCAGCTATTTGATGGGTAGGAGTGATAAATATTCATAAATATAGTTAACACCAAAACATTTTCTTCTCTACTACTTATTCTACTTTACTTATTTCTACTTGCTAGAGTGGGAGAGATATTAAAATATTAATTTTCCGCTTTACTGGAATGATTTCAGAGTCAAGTGCCATTAAAATTTTGAATGTAAATATGAAAAAAGGATATGGCTCATTCTAATCCTCTTCATTGGTTTTTTAAACTATTTATTTGCTGGTTTTTTTAAGCTACTATTTCAAATTTTTTAATTGCTTTGAGAGACTTATGCAGAGTCCAGAAAAGGTATCACAGTTTTGTGAAATATTGTCTGTCATTCGGAAAGCATTTGGATAGTCCCTTACCAAGTACATTTAAGCTTGTAAAATAGCAGCTTTTTAGAGTCAGGGCATCATGTGATGGTCAAGGCCACATTTCACTGCTATGCAGAGCACTTCTTTACTCTTCTTTTTTTAATCTATTTCATATCTCAATTAGAGGGATAGGCTGAAAAGTGCCAGGCAGGGCAACTCTACATGTGTGAAGCCATTGTGCACCCTTGGCAGGCCTAGAGCACTGACGGAAAGTAGAGTGAAGAGCTCTGATGAAGAGGTTTGCCTTTGATGCTAGCCAAAGGGATTATAAACTGTGGATCCTGAATTTAACCTAATATGAATATATCATGATGTCCACCGTTTTTTTTTTTTTTCCTTGTGATTTTTTTTTTCTTCACTACTGAATCTATCTTAGTTGGTTTTCTGGTTCTAATATTACGTTGAATCTATTACCAATCCTCATACCCTCCCCCTCCACACAGAGGCACTTATTGGAGGTAAAGCACTGTACTAACACTATTTTAAATTTTATTTTAAAAAAATCTGCGCCCTTTCCCAGTATTCGTTTGGTTACCAGTTCCAAGACCCATTCCCTCTGTGGCCATGCCACATTAGGACCCTTGGTATACCATACAATATTTAGCTACTGACCACAAACTGCTTGGGAGGCTTCTGATCTATTGAAATAGCCATGTTCTGAAGTAAGCCTGACTCTGAAGAAAACGGATGTTATATTGGGTGGCAATGTCCCTGTCAACAACTCTCAGTTCTTTTGTCACCCATCTGTGTGTCTCGTTCCATGTTCCATTGATAACAAATACCTAAAACTTGTTGATCCAATTCTAAGTGTTTTGCATACTTTGACTAATTTAATACTTACAACCACCTTGTAAGTCATCACCTCTATTTAACAGAGAGATGGAGTAATTTTCCCAAGATCACATGGCTAATAAGAAACCAAGAAAAAATCCAAACCCAAGCGACCTGACTGCATGATTCCTGCTTTTAACCACAGTGAATCCTGCCTCCCATAACTATGGAATGAAGAGAAGTTACTCCATAAAATTTGTCTTTATGATAACCTAGACATTTACCTGATACTTTCCTGCTTTTGATTACCACGTTATCTAAATGTAAACTCTGGTCATTTCAGAGGGGCAGAAAACAAGGTCAAATAGATGAAAATTGTTGGGAAAACAAAAGTAGTGGAGGAACTTCATTATGACAATGTAAGACATTCAAAGTTATTTGCCTTTTGGAGGTAATAGCAGTTCCCTGATCTGGACACAGATTTTATTTTAATTAATTAGCCTCTTGTTGGGTATTTCACTTTACTGTTAGACATCACTGTGACTAATATTAGATGTCTATATCATCAAATTTATGCAATTCTTTATTTACATTAGTTCTTTTACATGTTATAATGCTTGAAATTTCTCTATAGTAGATTACCATATAATATAGTAATTATTAAAGTCAATGTTTGGAGTAAAACATATCTTACGCCATATAAATAAGCTTTAAAGAAATTTTTAAAAAATTATTCTAGGAAACATTAATGTTGTTTACTGCATGCCACATGATATTGATTTTCAACTATAACCTTAGTTGCAATGTAACTCAATCTGATGTCTTTGATCTAACTCTAATTCAATATAATTTATCCTAGTTTTAATTAGGTCAATATAGATTCTATTAATATGGGGATTAGAGCTAATGCTTCACCTACATTATAGGCACACTTACCTCCAGATATATCAAATTATTTGCACTGCTTTAACATTTCCTATAGTATTTATCTTTCTTCTTACATATTTTTTTTCTCTTCCTGGAATTCCCTTCATTCACTTATTATGCAGCAAGTTCCTACATATTCTTTAAAACTTAAAGTATAAATTTACAATGAGTTCTTCATCCTGCTGTCCAAATTACATTACCTTCCTTTATTATCTCAATGTACTTTATGCTACATCGGCCATATCATTTAACAGGTTAATTTTTGATTTAGTTGTCCTTCTTTATCACTTTATCATATTTTAGAGTATATGCTATAGGATATGAATCATATTTTACTTGGTTTTCCACCCATAGTGCCTATGATATGGCATATTTGTATTATAAACAGATGCATAAATTTAAATTGTAGCACAATAATTAGTGTTTCTTTTGAACTTATATACTATGTAATAATACAGAGAGTTGTGGAAGACAGAATTCTGAGGTGGGCAACAAGATTCCTGCTCCCTCCTACATACCCCTTTAATAATTTGCTACTCAACTATGGTTAGAACCTATGGATATTATGGGATATTCATTCCCATGATTATATTACAAATATATGATTTCATCTTTAGCAGATTGGAGAGGGATAGGAAGACAGACTCACTATAGCTGACCTAGATGAAAATAATAGCATTACTGCAAACCACCTATGGGAGTCACATGGCAAGGAAATATGGGTGGCCTGTATGAGTTGAGAGTAATCATTGACTAACAGTAAGAATGTGACTGCAAGGAAATGCATTGTGCTGACAACCTGTGAGCTTAGAATAAGACCCTGAGAATGAGATGAGAATCTGACACTTTGATTTCACCCTGGTACACCCTAGCACAGGACCCAGCTAATTGGACTCCTGATGCATGAAAACTGCTGAAATAATAAATGTTTTCAGCTATGAAATTTGTGGTCATTTCTACACAGCAGTAGAAAACTAATGCAAGGATGAACCCATTTTAACAGTTGGGAACAAATTACATACTTCAAACCCTTATCAGTAACTTAAGTATTCAAATTACTTGCCATTAAATTTGTGTACTTCCCACCTGTATGCTGCATCAGGTTACTTTCACTGTTTATGTATACAGTTTACATAAAATACTGTGAAGAATATAGATATTATCTATTCTACAAAAATATTTATGCATTTACTTGTTGTGTATATGTATTTTAGTTCATTTTTACCTTTCATTCTAAACAGTAAAAACCCCTTAAGTCTGTAACATCTTTCGTCAAAGTTATTTCTCACTAATAGTAATTTATTAATTTTATATTTGAGAGAGTACTACTTAAAGATTGATTGGCTAATATTTTCCTCCTGCTAAATTTAATGTTAAATACCAACTGTGGAAATAAAATAAATGAAGTTAGATATAAAAAATGCATTTCTAATATAATCATCTCCTATTAAAATGGGTTACCAAGATTCAAGGCATTTCTCTTTCTGTAATTATTTAAAACAAAATTGCTAAGTTTATTATTATTTTTTTAATCTGAAGAAAAGTGATTGAGTGAACACCATTAATATCTCCTTAGCTTTAGGAGTTTTCTTTTAGTACTGTAGGAGCACTGCAAACAACCTACTAATGCTTTCCTAACACATTTTAAGAATGTAATAAATGGAATTAACTTTTGAGTAACATCTATAGTATTTTATCTGCTCTACCAATATGATCTTATAGAAAGATAGCATGGAGAAATTATTTGCTGGCCTGAAATTCAAAAAACCTTTAGGAAAAAGCATAGCATAGTATTTATGAACATGTCGTGGTGTAATAAATAATCGTGTTGAATTTCAATTCTATCAATTGTGTGATTTGGGTTAGATATTTCACTTTTCAAGACTTATGTTTCTTGGCAAAATGGCTATAATTAATTTCTATATAAAACAGATCTGTGACTACATGACTTCTTAGAAGAATTGCTTCACAAAGGTCATCAATTTATTGTTTCTCAGGTATCATTTTGTGTTTTTGTATACTAACCATTTATCCTTTACTTCTCATATTTGCAAGAGACAAATAATCCACCGTGTTTTTTCCTCTACTGTTATTAGATAATATCTGGGGAGGATTTGGAATAGTTATGAAATGCTCTCAGAATGACAATTATTGCATTATTTTTTATCTAGAAATTTTAAATATGTCTCAACAGATGGTATATATACAGTTTGGTCTGCATAATTCCTTTATTTGCTTGTTGAGAAGATGAATACAAATTAGATACAGTAATGTGCATTTTTGGAATAAAGTAAAATTGAGGGATAATAAATATAATTGGCACAAAAATGGAATGTCATTGGCTTTCAAAAATTTTTGAACTTTACTCACCAAAAGAAACAACTAAGTATATACTTACATATATACAACAGAAACAAAAGTTTTATGAAATAATGCTTAAGATTTTTGGCAGACTAAAAATACCCACTACTTTTTAAGACATTCCTCCTAGAATTCAATTCATAGAGAAGTGAGGTCTGTGTCCCTTTTTCTTGAATTTTGGCTGGCTCTGTAACTCTTAACAATGATGTATGGTAGAAGTGCAGCTATGCCACTTTTCTAGTCCAGGACTTGAGAGACTAGCAGTTTTTACATCATGGCTCTTGAAACATTTGCTCTTGTAGCCTTAGGCAGAGCATAAGAAGTCTAACTACCCCGAGCCTCCAAGTTTACCAATCTATAAGAAAGCTTTAAGGACCTATGTGAAAAATCCTGTAGGGGAGCTGTCAGGGATAGCGAGGGGTGGGTGGAAAGAAAGAAATCTGATCTCTTGCCTAAGCCATTGCAATTACCAGCCATTTGAAGCATCCCAGCTAAGACCCTAGATTGTTTGGAGCAGAAACAATTCTTCTCCAAGGCTTTTGTTGAATTCTGGGCTCACAGAACCAAGAAAACATTAGTGATTCATTTTTTTAATTACGAAGTTTTAGAGTAGTTATATAGCACTTGATAATCAAAGTGCTGTTTACATTCTATTAATCTGAAAAAAAAAATGGGTCTTGAACTACTATATACATTTTATGACCTACTGAGAGATTCTAACCTGTAGTATGAACAACATTTCTCTGGTCTTTCTAATAAACAACATAAAATAGGTAACTTAAAAATAATTTCAAATTCCTTGCTTCTTTGTTGTATTTATGTGTGGGGGAAAAATGAAATCCTGAATCCTAAATCTAGTATAGTTTAGTTGAGAGTTCATGGGCTTTATTGTCCAAAATTAAAAAAAAAAAAATGCCCTCAGTCCTGTCCCCAGTTCTTCACAAAATTCTGTCACCTCTCTGACCTTTATTTTTTTTCCGTTATAAGAATAATAAGTCTTACATAAAAGTTGTTATACACATGGAATGAAACAAAAAATGAGAAAGCACCCCATACCATAAAGATGAGAATATACACATTATCTTTATCATTTTTATCACCCCATTTAAAAATAAATGATAAAAAGCTAATGCATTTTTACAATTTGCTGTAAATAATACCAGAAATAGGCACAGCCTCCAATTATGCCTGTGCCGTTTGAACAATATATAAATATAGTAATTATGAATGGCTCTAGCTTTATTGGTCGCAATCTTATAGTTCAGTGAAAATTACCTTAGTAATCTTTCTGATCCAGGTGTGGACAAAGTTGCAGGTAAACAAGACTAAAACTTGACTGAGACCAGCTTCACTTTAGCTTCTGCAAAGTGGGTTTCTCCACCCATTTTCCTTCTGAGTTACAATTTCTCTTCTCACTCTCAAGTGACCTGTCAAGTGGTTATCTCAGAACTAACTCTCTTCTTTCCAACTAGGAAAGTCTCTTAAACCAACCATTTATACTTGTTAGGAAACTCATCACACCTGGGTGTGAATAAACATTGCATAACGTTTTGCTTCCAGGCTATCCTCTTTAAATCTAAAAGTGAAGTTTTGATTCTTTCACGATTTTCAGTAAGAACAAGAGAGAAGAAACACTTTGAAGGCTTTGGGTATAGGCATGAGCTAAAATTATACTTCATTTTCTCAGAAGGCCGACCACATGGTGAATGTAGAGGATGGGCAGAAGGGAAAGCCTTTAAATGATCCTGCTTCCCTAGAGAGGAAAAACTCCTTGCTCTTTTGTGGTCACTGGAGGGTACTTTATGAGAGCTCCTATTATAGGGAGAATATGTTCCATTTTACTCTTTTCCCACTTCTGGTAATAGCAAAATTAGGATATTATCCATATCTTTCCTTAAGCCCACCTTAGCCTTTTGTGGAAAATACATTGTTAAAATTATAAGTATGAGCTTTAAAATCAGACATACTAGGTTTCAATTTTACCCCCCACTCCTTTACTGATTATTTGCTGATTGACCCTGAAGTTCACTTTTCTGACACTCAGAGTTTTTCATCTGTAAGATTAAGCTAATAATGCTAATCACATAGAATCATTTTTTCCAATTAAATGAAATAGCATTTATAAAGCATCTGTCATATAGCATGCAGAGATGCATATTAAATGCCAGCTATCATCATCCTTATTATTCCATGTATAAGGCAGATCCAGTCCTTTTCCTTTATTCCATACCCTGAGCAAAGGATTGGAAATAATATTATTAAATACATATGCTAAGGTAAGCACTATTTTACCAATTTAGGTATGCCGTGTTATTTAAGCTTTGTAGCAAACCTATACAGTAAAATTTATTCCAAATTTTTAAGGAAATGAGGAAATTGAGGTGCAAAGAAATCACATAGCTAAGGAGGTAAATCAGACCTTTTAACTAAAACATGTGACTTCAAAGCCCCTGCTCTTCACACCATGGTGCCCCTTCCCCATTTTTGTCCAATATTCATTTTTTTTTTCAACGGTTATTTTTTTTTTTGGGGGGGACAGAGAGAGACAGAGCATGAACAGGGGAGGGGCAGAGAGAGAGGGAGACACAGAATCAGAAACAGGTTCCAGGCTCTGAGCCATCAGCCCAGAGCCCGACGCGGGGCTCGAACTCACGAACCGCGAGATCGTGACCTGACTGAAGTCGGACGCTTAACCGACTGAGCCACCCAGGCGCCCCCTCAATATTCATTTTTAAGAGTAGATGTGGTTTGTGCTTTGGAGAACAATTTGCCTAATTCAGAACTGTGTATTTGGGATGTTTATTACCATTTATTTTCACTTACTTTGCCACTTAAGAATGCATCCATATTCCTCCAGTGATATTTCTACTACTGATAAGAATACTTACTTTTTAATAAAGGATTGAGGTGTGAATGCATCTATATGTAACAAAGGAATTCAGGTGAACTTATATTTACATGGTTGTTTTTGAACATTTTCAAGGAACATCCAATCTCTCATATTATCTAATTCTTACACCCATCTTTTATAATAGGCCCAGTAGATGTAATTCAACTGGTAAGAGTTAGATACAGAAAAACAAGACACAATAAAATAGACTAATTTAATGTTTGTAATTCAAGACTTACTGAGAATCAAAGTGAAAGCCAAAATTCATTGCAAGCTAGTCTTTACATAGATTAACTTGTAGGAGTCCCTTAGAGGTACTCTTTCTTGGGAAGGCCATACTGATGAGTTTTTGGAGTGACGGGGGAGGGGCGGGCGGTTGTGGGGTCTGGAGCTGATGGCCAAAAAAGATTTCTTGAAGACATCTTTGGTGCAAAAAGATGATTTTATTAAAGCACAGGGACAGGACCCGTGGGCAGAAAGAGCTGCACTAGAGTTGTGAAGAGTGACTGCTTATATACTATGAAGTTGGGGGAGGTAAAGTTAAAAGGGAGGCTTCCAGAAAGATTTTGATATGCTAAAGAGGACTCCTAAGATACCTGAGGCCTTGCTATTGTCAAGCTAAGGTTGTTTTTCCTTCAAGGAAGTATTAGCATTAAAACAGTAGGGAGTTCCTGGATAAATGTTTTACTCTGCCAGCCTCAAGTATCTGTCAATGGGCTGCAGGTTATAAGGCAATTTAATTTTACCTGCCATTTCCTTCTTGCCTTTGTTCCCCACATCACTATCACTATTAAGGGGTGATGTTGGTGCTCCAGGAAACTGAGTCTATAGGTTTCTGGAGATTAGGCTATTGATAAGATTATCTTTTTCTTGTACCTTACTAAGACATTTGTAAACTGATGGAGACCCATTGCAAGTATGACTGTGACCTCTCAGTTAACCACTTGTTTCCTTTCCTTTGTTCTTGGGCAGCCAGAAGTTCCTGAGGAATATCACACACATGGTTGGGGGAAGTTTTCTAGCTTGCACTTTGTCCTCACCCCACCCCATGCTCCCTCATCAAATCCCCCCTAAATGATTTTGACCCTTAAATCTTTAAGGTTGCTGAAGGTGGAAGGTCTCATCTTCCGTAGCTTCTTCCTGCTAAGTAGGGGTGTAGAGTTTTCCCTACACCTATGGGTCAACATTGATCAGTTGGGGAACATATAGGAGAGTTACAAAAGGCAGAGACAGCTGAATCCAAGGTGGACAATGTGTATGAACCTTCTTGAGTAGAAAGGATCATCTGTTGGCTTGAAGTTATTGCAGTGATAGAGTCTTGGCACTAGGCAGAGATATATGGGAGAAAACAGCAAACAAATTAGAATAACAAGAAAGAAACATCAATAAATGTCCTTTGGTACTTGACAAAAATCCTCCAGTCCAGGAGTTTAGCCGATCATGCAAGGGAAAAGAGGGACTGGTTAAAGTGCCAATTTTAAGTATTCATGTCAGTTAGAAATCCAGATATATTTTTGTGGTAATCTGGAATGTATACACAGTATTGTTTTTATGAGAACACAAGTTTTACCTTGTGCAGCAGTTAAAACATCTAATGACATTCTGTTTTGTAGAACTGTTTTATGCATTTGATATATTTCAGTATTTAGTAATATAATGTCACTTTGAGAGCCATTTAAGTCCTTAACCGTGTAACAGCTGGTGTTTAGCCATTATATAGACTCTGTTTTGTTTAGTAAACAGATAATTAATAAAAGCCATTTTTATAGAAACAAGAAAAATATAGGTTAGAGCAAGTTACAACCCAGGGTGTACCAGTGCTGTCAGTGAGAAGGTTTTTCAGATGTCAGGCTTGAAGCAACCTCAGATGGAGTGGGAACAGGCAGCGGGAATCAGAAGGGTTTTTCTGGTTTGTAATCCAAATGTCTGTGATGATCTTTTTGAATGGCCCATTTTGAAAAGGAATTATATAAATTGGGAAAGGAGAATGAAAAAGAAAGACAAAACCATCATTAGAGAACTTCGAGGTATTTTACAGGTTCACAGGAATGAGAAGACACATCAGTTTGCTCATTTATTTTTTTGTAAACAGGGTACAGGTTTTACTTTAGATATAGGAGCCCATGAAGAATGGACTATAACTTTACTGCAGTGGGAGTACATAACAATGACCCTGAAAGGGGACCTTTCATTTTGGAGTTAAATCCCCTGCTGTATTAGACTTTCAATCATTTAAATAAACCAGATCTCCTGGGTTTATATGGGGTGGGTTTCTAGTAACTGTTGGATGATATTTAGGGAGGATATGGTTTGCATATTCACTTAGAGATTTATGAATTAACCCAGCCTCAAGTGAATAGTTTAATAAGGCAGTATTGTCTTTATCTATTGATAGGTCTACAGTGAGAAAAGACTTTTCACATACAATTGTTGGGAGGAATCCATCCCATTTTGCAGTTGTTTAAACAATCATATGCCTATGGGGTCCTGTTACTATCCTCATAGAACAACAAACAAGAAGATTGTCCATACCTGTGCTATTGTGATAATTTCTCTGAAGTTTGCCTCAAGTTGTCCAGTTTAGGCAAACAACATTTAAAGACAATCACAACTAGAATTTAATATCCATAAAGGTGGTTTATTGAGACATAATTTTTCTCCCTAAAAAACCTTCATTTCTGAAGACAGCCAAATCAAGACTAATTCATTTGCAAATGAAGTCCAATTTTAACTTGGCTTAATTATTTACATTAACTCAGCAAGAATAGTGATTGTTCATATAGATCTTTTAAAGTCGGCGTTGCGGGAACCTCTTGTAAGGAATCTCCACATTGAACTCTTGGCAGCCTGTCCAGGCCAAAAGCCAAGCCAAGTACTTGCCTTCACACATGCCTGTAATACCTGTAGAATTGGGCAAATTCCTTTTCACACGGTCCCCAAGATATCTTGAGGTTCCTGCACCTGCCAGGAAGCAACTGTAATGCCTGAAGTTCCAAAACCTCCCACAAAAGACCACCAGAGTCGTAAGTCAAAGCCAAGCAGCAAGGGTCGTTTATTGCAGGTTGGAACCTGGACCTCTGCACACTCGTTGCTGGTGACGCTAAGAGGCCTCGATCAGGGTTGGTACAGCGTTTTTATAGACAGAGACAAATAGCACAGGTGAGGTTTCAAATTATGAGGGGCCTGATTAGTTGATTTTAAAGTAAGGACATTTGTTGTTCTCTGATTGGGCGTCCTTTGTCTGTCCTTTGGCGGGAAGGCTTTGTAAACCCTTACTTGTGGCGGGAGGAAAAAAGGGGGAAGGGGGTAGGTGAGGAATGTGCTAAGCAAGCAGGTTTACAGAAGCGAGAAATGACGGTTAGTTTATGTACAATCACTCATTCCATTACATATCAGACTACATTTAGAAAGGTTTACAACCCATTCTACTACACAGCGGGTTACATTCAGGAAAGGTCTCACAATGCTCGTAGCAAACAGCAAGCAAAACAGACTTCTCAGCAATTGTATTTCTTATCAAAGATCCATAATAAGCAGAAAAGAGAACCTGGCTTTAAACTAAGGTAGGGCTGTCATTTGGATTGTTCCTTTCACAACATTCTTTACTCACCTGGTAAGGCTGCTGGGAACCCTGTAAGCAAGGAATCAAGCCAATATTTCCAAGGGGCTCTTCTTTTCCATGTTTCATAAAGTCTTAGTTCCTTAAAGCTGTCTGGTCATATTTGAGTCTATGCATGTCTCTCAAATATGACATTCCAATCAAAGCCTTGGTAAAATAATCAATGTTTCCAATTGTGTCCTGTTACTAGAACAGATTCTTAATGAACTAATGCAAATAAGTATGATTGCCATGGAAGGAAGAACACTCCTCGAGTTTGTGAATTTCAGAGGGTGTAGGTAGAGAAAAAAGATAAATGCTTTAGTTTGTTTATAAATAAATACTTCATCATATTTTTGTATATCATGTCTTAAGAGATAGTTTGCTTAATCAGGAAGAACAAACATTAGAGAACCAGCAATACTTTAAAACGAGTCACAAAAACTATAATCTTTCTCAGTTCATTTAGTCCCTTGTTACTAATTTTTGTTGAGTATGAAGGCAGCTTCTTAGTTCTGGAAATTCTTACCAACTTTAGCATTAATCTTAAAAATGTCAAGTACCTTTATTCGTCCTAAAGTCCTTTTTATGAATCTCCTTGAAGGTGAAATATGTTTTGTAAGAGAATAAGTACAATAACTATAAATGACAAAAGACTTAAAAATGGGCATGGTTAACAATCAGATTAGAATTCATTAGGATGCATTTGACAAGGAAATTTGGTTATTTCTGTGACACAACACTCTGATAATTAGAATATCAAGTGATGACCTTATTACCAAAACATATTAAAACTTCAGGAATTACATTTATATTTGAGCAGTTACAGCATTTACCCAAGAATACAACCTAAGGTTTACCATTATTTGACAGTGCTTTTCAAGTAACTTAACATACCAAACAAAAAGGTCTAATTGGTCAAAGAGACTTCATTTACAATTTAAATCTTGGGAAAGTTTGTTAAAACCTTAGAAAGTTATGAAGCGCATGCATCCTAAGTAGGATTACAGATTATTACAATTCTTAAAACTTTAAATTATTTATTTAACCAAGATGGCAAAAAGGGATTTCAAAAGCAAATATGTAGGGTTATATAGTTATTAGGAAAACCTAGCTCCTTTAACACTGAGAAGTTTTAACTAAGTAATCAAAGACCCCATAAAGACAAAACAAAGTTTTGTTTTTTTTGGCAGACAAAAGACCTTTTTTTACATTTTCTTTCAAAAGTAGACCAACAATCTAAGAAAACATCAAGAAAAGCAGAGTTTAATCTTATGCCAGTGTACTTTTAAAATCCATTCATTGCAATGTTAGTCCCTCCTAACCACACATAAAATTCCTTTTTAAAGATTTTCCTTCATGAACCTTCTACAACTTTCCTTTGCCTTCAAATTTTGTCCTAAGCCATTTTTCTCCAAACAACCAATCTCATTTTGGACAAAATGTGTTCTGTGTATTTGAGCAATTAACCATTCTGTTCCAGCCGATTATAATCTGAAGAGGATATTTTGGCTTCTACATCATGTAGGTGTGTGTAATGAAGCCATAAGGTTGTAACAATCAAAGAGATAAGATGCATTAATGGCTTAATACTCATTAGATAAGTAAATAATAAACAGCTATTATTGTTATAGAAGCTCTCATAAAAGACTGTCAACCTTCTCATTTATTGTCTTTTGCATGCTGAATATTTGAGAATATTAGACTCCTCTTTAAAAATGTCAATTCTGCTCCCACAAGTTCAGCTATATGAAAACCAAGGATCTTTTTTTTCTTTCCAAATGTCCTTATGACATGTAATTGGATGCTGTACTTACTATAAAATTGTTATTTCTAATAAAAAATACTGATTTTTATTAAAACAATTAATGCTTCGGAAATATTAAGGAGGAAAAAGTTTTCCTCTGTCACCTGATGCTGCAGGATTTTTTTTGTACCACAATACCTGGGATTTGTTGTCTCCCCACTTTAAAGAACAAAATAAGCAGCAGGCAAAAGTTTTATTAGAGTATAAGATCAGAAAGGAACAATAGTATGAAGAGCTCTTTACTGAGAGGGGACTTCTGAAAGTGAATGGCTGAGGACTGTAGGCAATGGTCCTTCTTTTATAAGGTTCAGGTCAGCCCTCACCCTTCCCTTCACCCTAGTTCCTTCTCAGGTTCTATCTTTATTAACCTGATAGCTCTAGGAGCTGGGTTATCCATTCCTGACTGGCTCCTCCTTATTGTATGAAGGGTAGCCTATGGCCATACTTAGGTCTTCTGTCAAATTGCTGAGGGAAACCTGAGGGGGAGTAGGTGGGGTCTGTTATATTCTTAAAAGGAATTTCAAGCCTGAAGGGGTTTGCTGTGGTCACACACTCCCAGCATTGTTCCAAAATAGTGGTTTTCCCCACCCAGGGAACTCAGGTCCTATCCTTTCCCTCTCTGCCTATTTTATACTATCTTTTTCTATCATACTAAGGTTCCTTTAACTGAACTAAGAATTAAATTGATGTGAGACAGATTGACAGGAGAAAATCAAATTCAATTTCGTATGTATTGGTAATCCACATAGACATGAGATTCCAAAATGGACAAAATGAGGTATATATATATGTCATCCTGAAGAAGAAGGGTTAGGGATCTAGGACTATAAAGGGAAGGAATGCAATTTACAGGAAGATGAAAGAGAGAACATTTAGTAAACAAATGTTTGCCACGCCCTTCAGAAACAGTGGGACAGAGGACTTTGATCAAATAGGACTGGATAGGTTCCTCCCTGTCTAGCACACCTACTTTACATCATAATACAGTTATCTTGTGGTGATAGCTGTCTTCGCAGAGTAGGTCCTCCATCTAAATTCTTTTAGGTAGTTAATGGGGGCAGGTTAAAGTTTCTTCTGAGTCTTATGGACCATGATTATTTTCAACTTGGCATAATCTGCATGCCAAAGTGGCCCATCTTGGGGTGGCCTGTCATGGGCTCCTATATTTGTCATCTAAAAGGTGTGTCTAAAATCTTATTTTGAATTAGGTAGGAGTAAGAAAAGTAAAAAAAAAAAAAAAATGAGATGAATAATGAAAAATCAGGATTCTGAATTTTGAATGCTTTCCTATTTCTCTTTATGGCATAGCAAACTAATCATGATATTGTGTTTTAGTTGCCTTTGTAGGATAACTTGAGAAAATCGAAATTAGTAGAGCCATCCTCAAATTAAAATTATATATTATATATATTAATATATATGTTTTATATATTATATTATATATTATATATAATATATTAATAACATGCATATAATAATGTAATAATGTAATACATATTAATAAAGAATATATATATGTATTCTTTTTCCAATAATGTATGTCCCCTGATATGTTTTAAATTAAAATGAACTGTTTAATGCATGTATACGCTATTTATACTATTTTCATATTATTTGCGTTAACTGACTTCTATCTTTATGACCTTGTTGCATAAGACAGCTTCTATTCTGTTACAGTTAGCCTGAGTGCTGTCATTTATAAAGCAGGATTAATAACAACTGCCTGCCTCAAGTGGTTAAGATCAATTGAAATTGCTTAGGTAAAAGAACTAAGTATCATATCTACAGCAGAGAATATGCACAAGATCTATTAACTTTGTCCCTCTCATTCCTTCCTTACACTTCCTTTTACTGTTTTTATTTTTCCATACCTCTTTACTTGATCATACCTTTCATTCTTGACAATGCTCTCATAATGCTGTAGTTGGAAAATATTAATTTCAAAGTTTAGTTTTACTTTAGTTTTCTATCAGAATGGTTGCAATCAGAAGGAAGTGCTGATTGTATTAAATCAGAAAAGTGGACTCTGATTTAATAAATATCACATAAAAGCACAGCCACTCATTCGGTTTCTAATGGTGATTCAATTACTTCAAAATCATCTAGGGAATTTTTGGTGTTTCTTGATGAGTTTAGGGGTGAGGGGTATATAACACCAGTTATCTTCATCTTTTCCTTTTAAAGTGATAAGATTTTCAAAGAACAACTTATCTTTATAAATCCAAATTTCTAACCTAAAGTATTCCTTTTGAGAAACTTCAAAATTAATAGCGAGTTGAATTTATTTTAAAAATCAAGATCTACAGCACATTGGTGGTACCATTCATTATGTAGGCTAAAAAAATAAAAATCAGGTCCATTAATAATCTTGCAAGATAAGTGGGTAGGGGAAGCTGACCTTTAACAAATTCAGCCTAATCAGTATTAAAACGTTTGTTAAATATCTTCTTAGAATTAAGGCACCTAGGAAAAACTTGAACTTGATGAAGTTTTGGGGTGATGGGGGGTTCGTGGGGTCTGGAGTCTATGGCCAAGAAAGAATTCTTAAAGACGTCTTTGGCGCAAAAATGTGATGTTATTAAAGGATAGGAGTAGGACCCATGGACAGGAAGAGCTGCACTTGGGTTGTGGGGGTGACCATTTTATGGAGTTGGGGAGATAAAGTCAAGAAGGAATTTCAAAAGAGACTTTCACATGCTAAAGTTTACTTGAGGCCTAGCTATTGTCAAGCTAAAGTTGTTTTTCCCTCTAGCAAGGCATTAACTTTAAGACGGTAGGGTGTTCCCGGACTTTAGGCCATTGATGGGACTGCCTTTTTCTGGTAAACCTGTGGAGACACTTACCAGTTTAACCATTTTTTTTTTTTTTTGTCCTTTTCTATTTTTGGGTAGCTGGGAGTGTCCAAGGAATATCATACATGTCCCACCTGGGGAAGGGGGGGGGGGGGATGTGCTAACTTGTACTTTGCCCTCAGCTTGCCTCAAGCTCCTTCATCAAACCTATGGATCAAATGCAAAAATATTAGTTTATTTGTGCCATAGTCACATAACTGAAATTTATTTTGTCATGAAATGCTTTGAATGTCCTCAAAGATCATATTTCTGATGCACACAAGAGGCTTTTGCTGAAACTTGATAGACTTCATTATGCTAAATATCTAAATATTTTATGTGATAGGAATAGAATATGAATTTTATGAATGAACAAAATGCATATATCTGGTTTCCTTGATTGCATTGAAAATATTTCTTATGGTGATAACCTTAGTTCTTTTGAGGAGAAATTCCTGAACAATACTATCATCCGAGGAAGTGAGAGGCCATCAGTTTTAACTTCCAATGTGTTGGGTTTATATTGCATTGGGCCATTAAAAAGGCATTTTCTCTCGGTGATTCTGTGCCTTCTAATAGGCAGATATTAGGATATTTATCTACCTGGCAATATTCTCAGCCAATATTTGTCAGTCTTACTCTGCACAATTACAACAGAAAAGGATTGGAAAGGAAGGGAAAAAAGAATAGAGCACTAAGAAAGTAAATAATGTATTTATATAAACGTATTTACATATGCTGCATGTAATGTTTTCAGATGGTGAAATTTCTTAAAGACCTATGTAAATAGTTTCTTTGCCTATAAATGGAATTAATTTATGAAGGGCAGCTTGGATCTCTATTTGTGACAGGAAAAATAGAATAAAAATGTAAAAGAAATCCTTTAAATGTTAGAGTTCTTTGATTTGATATTTTACCTTCTCTTGAAAAACTTCATGGGCAGAAGGATGTTTAGGTAAGTGGAAGGGAGGTGAAACACGTCAACTTGGACATGGCTTTCAGAACTTTCTCCTATGGTTTCAAAATTCTAACTAGTGATCTCTCGTTTCCTAAGTCCATGGAAAGGAAAATATTAATAATGGTAATCAAAGCCAATGCTATTAGCCACAGGAAATCTTTTAGTCATAAACATTATTGAACAGACCAGTACAACTGCTTAGTATGTATGTTACAAAGAGAAACAATTGTAGCCAAGATTATCACATGCTAAAATCTATTCATTTAAAGATACATCATATGGTAGTTATTTCTCAAATAGGAGAATTAAAATGTAAACAAAACAAAGACAAAACCACACATAAGGGTGCTAATTCCAATGCTAAAGGATATAGTTCATAAAATAAAACCGCCTAAGTGGTAATAAAAGAGTTTATAGAGTTAGTAAAATAAATGACCATTTCAAGGGAAATACAAAATTATAAAAACCACCTTAGATTATATTCCTAGTATAATCCACAGAGCAGTGGACAAGAACTTTATATCAGTATCTGGATCTATAACACTTCTCACTGTAGTAGATATTTATGCTAAAGTTAATATAGTAAAATACTCAAGATCATTTTCTTTATTTCTTGTGTCAGCATATGATTTTGTTGAATACAATGACCTTTGGAAACAAATAGTTTTATATTTGGAGTTGTTTATATTAGTTGAAACCTAAGATATTAAGTATTCTATACTACTCTTGCAAATAAATATATAGCAAAATGATTCAATGGCATAAACATGTAATTGTCACAAACATAGCAGCCCTGGGCCATGCCACCAATTCAGGGATAAGAGTTCAGTGGAGGGCAGTGGAGGTGGGCTGTTGGATTCAGTTAATCAGGGATTCTTTGTGATTCTCCCATCTTCAGGACATGACTTTAAGGTTGCTGTGGACATCATTATCCCAGTCAGCCAGCAAAGAAAACAAACAATAAGGAAATTTTTGTGATCCATGTCTGTAAGTGACACACATCGATTCTGCTTACATGCTGTTGGTCATATATCATTCACATTGCTGTAAAAAACAAAAACAAAACAAAACTTTGAGAGAAGCAGAGAACAGTGTCTAGCTCAATGTGCCAAATTTCTATGTGATGTATAGTTTCCGCATTAGGTTAGAATGCGGGTACTTATTGTTTCAAGACTTGGAAACTCAAAATACAAGTCAACTGCATTTTCAAACTCAATATATAACTGTAGGTTGGGGGAAAAGATATCCATACAAAACTAACTAATTTGGAATAGTGGGTAATGGGAAAGCACTGAAATCGCAAGGATAAAGAAAAGACTGGCGTAGGGAAGCATTAAGAAGAGTTCTACCCTGGCAATGAAAGAAATTATTTGATTAGAAATTGAATGTTCTCTCAGGGGAAAAATCTCATTTTTAGTGGTTCCAACTTTGCCTTCTGGGAGTTATTCCTTGCTTGTT
The DNA here is from genome assembly GCF_018350155.1 of Leopardus geoffroyi. Classification (NCBI taxonomy): domain Eukaryota; kingdom Metazoa; phylum Chordata; class Mammalia; order Carnivora; family Felidae; genus Leopardus; species Leopardus geoffroyi. The sequence continues at coordinate 60,331,783 of NC_059328.1, forward strand.
AGTCTCCATACTCACTTTTCTAGGAAGTGTTGAGAATCTAATTCTCTTAGAGACTAGTACAGCTTTTGTTCTGTTTCTGCTGGTGCAAACATAGAAGCCCAAGGTTTATTTTTAGCTGAAACAATTAAAGACATTTCGGGGGCTGTCTTCTTTTTCCTTGGAAATATTTCCCTTGATATCATGATAGGCTACTGATCTATTTCCTAGTATTTTTTGTGCAGGTACTGAAAACTACATAAACCCAAGTCAATTTTACTTAACTCAAAAGCCTGCTGTTTTCAGCTGTTTGGCACATAGCTCTGAAGAGCAGTATCAGAGTCTTCTTCCTAAAGAAAAGCCCACCATTATATGTGAAGAGGGAAAGAAATGAGAGATGGGGAATGTTCCCAAATATTCTGCAAAAATTCCTTTAGGTTGCTATTTACAAACCAGGGCATTGGATGCCTCTAGCAGGCCCAAGAAATGCAGAAATCACAGGAACCAGAACGAGAGGTAAGGCATGGCCAGGACTCAGCCCCTTCTGGGCTTTGAGAAACCAAATGGAGAGGAGCCATGACCTTCCAACCAATACCAGGAAATGTAAGAGCCCTTTACACCATCCTCTTTGAAAGTAAGGAAAAATGCTCACTTGGTGTGTACTCAGCTATTGCATTTACGGGGACAAAACTAGAGAAAAAGTAGGGGGAAAATAGAGTGGCAATAAAAATGGTACTGTATTCAACCTTCTGTCTCACTCCCTCCCATCACAACCCCCTAGTACAATTCTCCCCTTTTTGTTCCCACAACATTGTTACAACCAGAAAAAAAATAAATTTCAGAGAGTGGGATTTGAGGGAGGAGGGTGGGTAAAAATAGTCAAACCACAATAGGAATTTTTCAAAATAGGTTATTCCACTTAGTCATCATCATCTCCTTCATTTACAGGTTTTCATTTTTGCTTCTGACTCCTTTCTTCTTCACCAACATTGTCTTTATTTTCTTCATCGTCTATGTCCCAATCATTACAAGTCTCTTCATCTTGTTCTTCCTCCTCCTTTCCATTCCCCTCGTTTTCTACTACCTGAGAATTTTCACCATACTCTTCCTCATCCTCGTCCTCCTCATCTTGTCTAGGTCCCCCACATAGTCATCAGCATCTGATTGGGGACCTTGTCATCCCAGTTGCAGCCATTAAGATATACCTGAGCTGCGGGAGGAGCTTCAACATGTTTTCTTATAATCGTTCAGGTCGGTTACCTCACAATCGAAAAGGTCTAAGCTCTTGAGGTTTTCTAACTTTCTCAGTGGTTTCATTGTGCTAAGGTCTTTTATTTTGTTGCCACTTAATTTATATGTGTGAGGTTAGGACAGTTTTCTGCCAATACTTCCAGGTCCTGAGATTCTGTTATCATTTAGTTCAAGCTTCTTAAGTCTAACATTGGTAAGTTTGTGACTGAGGCAAGGCCTACATTGATTGTACTTAAGAACTCTAGTTCTTCAGATTCATCTCGGAGGGCTTCAATTTTGCCTTCAATCAACTGGCAGTTGTTGAGGACAATCTATTTCACGTCAGAGGATGTCCTGTTTAGCAGCTCTAAATGAATCCATTTGTCCATGTCCATCTTTCTTCTCCTTCTGCAGAGGCTCCCATGCCAGGGAAATTCAATCAGTCTGCTTCCTAATCATTATGACAAAACCGTATATTTTACATTTTTCCTGGCGGCATTCCACTTTACAGCCTCAAAACAGACCCCAAGTGTAATTACTAAATGAAATAGAAGTATTATTTCTTGCTCACTCATTTAGGACTGTTCCAGAACATAGTGCTAGGGGAGCAATTCCCTACTAGTGGTTACTCAAAGACTCAGTTTAATGGCATCTTGGCATCTTTGCATCTTAAACATGTGGTTTCAGGGTTATCATCATTCATACCATTTAAATAAGCTAGGAAGGTTAAGAGCATGGAGGAATTCTCATGGAAATTATTCTGGGCTTTACCTGAAAATGACACATAATTTATTAGCATTTCATAGAATAGCCTGCAGTCACATGACAAGACCTATCTACAGGAGAAGCTGGGAAATCTAGCTAGGAAGAATAAAATGGTTTTCATGGAAAATTAGCAGTTTCTGTAATACCGGTTTTGTCAAAGGAAAATAGGAATTACAGTAACAAATTTGATAAATGTTTCTTGGGTTGGATATATACTAAGTGTGGCATTCTTAAGTGTTCAAGTAATATTGTGTTAACATTAGCTATATGACTGTTCTTTTCAAACTTAGCTTTAATTAAGTTTCAAGTTAATGAATTCTACAATATTCTGTTATGTATCATATCTTGACTGTCACATTCAAATTTCTCTTGTGCATGAAATAGAGGGGAGGAAGTTGGAATATGCCATGACAGATCCATAATGTAAATATTACTATTTATTTTGAAATAAGATACAACTTTATCTTTTCCTTATTCCACATATCATAAATCCTGAATGGGCCAAGTACTTAAAATAAAAATCTAACTTAAAATTTTCATTAGAAAATATAGGTAAATATTTTTGTAATCTTGGGAAAATTCTGAGCATATGTGGAATTTGTACTAGACAAGCATACAATTTTTATATGAAAGGGAAGTCATTGAATATTATGAAGTCTGACAAATAGAAGAAAAGGAGTACATAAAAATGAACAAAGTCTCACAAACCCGTGAGACATCCTCAAGTATACTAACATACACAATGGGAGATACAAAAGAGAAGAGAAAGAAAGGACCAGAATGGTATTTGATGAAATAATGGATATATTTTCCCAAATTTGATGAAAAACATTAATGTACACATCCATGAAACTCAATGAGCTTCATGGAATATAAAATTGAAAGGATCCACACCTAGACACATTATAGCAAACTATCATAAGCTAAAGGCAAGAGAAGATGGAAAGCAGCTAACAAAAAATAGCTTCTTACTTACAATAAGTCTTTAATAAGATTAGCTCTGATAACATTTTTTATCAGAGACAATGGGTGCTGGAATACAGTGGAATAACACATTGAAAGTGCTGAAAGGTAAAGACTATCAACCAAGAATTCTATATCCAGCAAAACTACCCATAAAAGACAAGCTAGAAGTTAAGACTTTCTGAAATAAAGCTGAGAGAATTCATCACTAGCAGACCAACACTAAAAGATGTACTAAAAGGAGTCCTTCAGACTGGAATGCCATAACACTAGATGATAATTTAAATCCATAAAGAGATAAAGAGCAACTACATAGGTATATATAAAAGATGGTATAAATGTATTTTTTGGTAACTATTGTTCTCCTATCTTATTTAAAAGACAACTGCATAAAAAATGATTATAACGCTGTTAATTAATTTATGATCTATAAAGACACAATTTGTATGACCCAAGTAGCATAAAATAGGAATGGATGGAGACATATTGAAGCAAACTCTTATAATCTAATATGTTAAAATCTGCAGTTGATTATTTTAAGTTAAATGGTTATTGTAATCCACAGAGAAAATACTAAGAAAATACCTGAAAATATAAAATAAAACAAAAATTTACATAACAATTATAAAATATTGATTTAGCACAAAAGAAGGCTGTACTGTGGGAATAGAGGAATAGAAAGCATATAAAACATAAAAAAAGCAAAATGTTAGACATAAATACTATATAATCAGTAATTATGTTAAATATAAATGGACTAATCATTCCAGTCAAAAGAGATTGGAAGAATACATTAAAGAATAATGATCAAATTATGCTGCCTAAAAGACACATACTCTAGATTAAAAGACACAAATAGACTGAAGGTGAAAGAATGGAAAAAAAATACCTCATATAAATAGTAACTAAAAGTGAATTGCAGTACCTACTAGATAAAACAGAATTTCAGAAAATTATTTTCTTAAATAAGAAAAATATTAGTAGAGATAATAAAGGGCATTTTATAATAATATATACAAATATATATGTATCTACCAAAAGAGACCCTAAACAGAAGAAGACACAAAAAGAGCGGAGAGATAGACAAATCAACAAGAATACTTAGAGATTTCAACGCTCAAATTAAAAAATGAACAAGACCTAAAATGAACAGAAAAGCAGAAGTGAACATTATAAATCAACTACACCTAATAAATATTTGTGATACTAAGCCCCCAAAGAGCACAATATACCTTCTCAAGTACACAAGGAATATTGTCCAAAATACACATGGTTAGGTCACAAAATAAACCCTAATAAATCTTAATGAATTGAATAATATATTTTCAATTTATTTTTTATTATAGAGAGAGAGACAGAGAGATATCACATGAATGGGTCTAATCTCATGAGCCTGGGATCATTACCTGAGTGAATTCAAGAGTCAGATGCTTATCCACCTGAGCCACCCACGTGCAACTAAAGAATTGAATAATATAAATAATATTCTCTGATCACAATGAAATGAAATTAAAAATCAACATAATTGAGATTTTAAAAAATATGTGAGGGTTGCCTGAGTGGCTCAGTTGGTTAAGCACCCAACTTCAGGTCATGATCTCACAGTCTCTCACAGTGAGTTCAAGCCCCACCTCAGGCTCTGTGCTGACAGCTCAAAGCCTGGAGCCTGCTTTGGATTCTGTGTCTCCCTTTCTCTCTGTTCCTCTCCTACTCACTCTGTCTTTGTCTCTCTCAAAACTAAACATTAGAAAATTTAAAAAATATAATATGTGGATTATTATTATTATATTATATTATATTATTATTATTATTATAACATTTCACAACACATGCCTTACTAAACAAAGTGTCAAAGACAAAATCATAAGGGAAAGTAGAAAACATATTTAGATGGATAGAAACAAAAATAACACTAGCTCTTATGAAATGCAGCAAAAGTATTGTATAGCAAAACATTTAAACCTGAAAATAACTATATTCAAAAGAAAGAAAGATCTCAGTTCTGTAATTTAACCTACCATCTTAAGAAAGTAGAAAAAGAAGAGCAAACTAAATCAAAAGCAAGTATAAGGTAAATAATAATAAAGATAAGAACAAAAATAAATGAAACAGAAAATGGAAAAAGTAAGTCAATGAGACCAAGCATTAGTTCTTCTAGAAGATCAACAAAATTTACAAACCTTCAGCTAGACTGACCAAGAAAAGGGGAGAGAAGATTCAAAGTACTAAAACTATGAGTGAGATAGGGATATCACTATTGAACTTACAGAAATGCAAAGGAAAACAAGGAATAATATGAATTACATGCCAACAAATTATATAACTTAGATGGAATGGACAATTTCTAAAAAGAGACAAACTAATAAAACTGACTCAAGAAGAAATAGAAATCTGAATTAACCTGTAACAAGATATTGAATTAGTAATAAAAAAAAAAAGGGATATATACACATACACACTCAAAAACAGTTCCATGTATCTTTCCTGGTGAATTTTACTAACATTTAAGGCAGAATTAATACCAATCATTCACAAATTCTTAAAAAAGTAGAAGAGGGAGTTAATACTTCCAAACTCATTGTATGTTGAAACAATAAAGCATTATTGAAAAACATTAGACTTAAATCAATGGAAAGATAGCCTGTATACATGAATTATAATAATATTAAGATGGCAATACTCCCCAAATTGATTTACAGAGTTAATGCAACCCTCTGTCAAAATTCCATCTTCCTTTTTTCAGATATTAACAAGATAACCCTAAAATTCATACGGAAAAGCAAAGAGCCCAGGATAACCAAAACAGTCTTGAAAAGGAATAATAAAGTTGGGGGATTCACACTTCAAAACTCTTTATTAAGCTATAGTAATCAAGATAGTGTGGAACTAACTAAAGGATAGACACATGGATTAATGAAGTAAAATTAAGAGTCCCCACAATAACCAGTTACAGTTATAGTCCATTGATTTTCAACGCAGATGCTGATAAAATACAGTGGGGGAAATAAGAGACTTTTTGTCAATGGTTTGAATGCAGTTGAACCCCAGCATCAGACCATATACAAAATTTAAGTCTAAACAAAATGTAAATTAAGAGTCCAAGCTACATAACTCTCAAAAGTAATTCTTAGAAGAAATTAGATGTGAAACAAAAAGCGCAGGTAAAAACAAAATTGACTTTATCAAAATTTTTTACAAGAAAAAAATTTTGTACTTCAAAAGATTCTATTAAGTGAAAAGATAACCCAAAGAGTCAGGGGAGATGTTTGCAAATCATATGTCTGATTAGAGACTTGAAACTAGAGTGATTGATATATATATATATATATATATCCCGACTCATATATCTCCCGACTTGTGTGTGTGTGTGTGTGTGTGTGTGTGTGTGTATATATATATATCAACTCGTACAACTCAACAATGAAATAATAACCCAATATAAAATGTGAAAAGATTAGAATAATCATTTTGCAGCAACAATATACAAATGGCTAATAAGCATATGAAGAGATGCTGAACACCTTAGTCATTAGGGAAATGTAAGTCAAAAGTGCAGTCAGGGGGCGCCTGGGTGGCTAGTTGGTTAAGCGGCCGACTTCAGCTCAGGTCATGATCTCGCAGTCCGTGAGTTCGAGCCCCGCGTCGGGGTCTGTGCTGACCGCTCAGAGCCTGGAGCCTGTTTCGGATTCTGTGTCTCCCTCTCTCTCTGACCCTCCCCCATTCATGCTCTGTCTCTCTCTGTCTCAAAAATAAATAAACTTTAAAAAAAAAATTAAAAAAGTGCAGTCAGATAACACTTAGTTCCCAATAAGATGAAAATAACAAGTTGCAAAGATGGGAAAAAGGTAGAAACCTCATATATTGCTGATCAGAAATACAAAATGTTGCAGCTACTTTGTAAAACAGTTTGGCAGTTCTTCAAAGTATTAAAAAGAAAGTAATCATATGACCCAGCAATTCCTTTTCCAGTTATTTGTATAAGAAAATTTAAAACTTATATACACATAAAATTTGTTCATGAATGTTCATAATGATATTATTCATCATAGCCAAAAACAAATAGAAACAACCTAAAGGTCCATCAATTGATGACTTTAAAAATATACTGTTCATACTATCTATCCATACAATGGAATATTATTTGGCTATCTAAAGGAATGTAGTAATGATAGATACTACTACATAGATAAACCTTGGAAAAATATGTTCATTGAAATAGACCATATACAAAAGATCATATATTGTATTATTCCATTTATATAAAATGTATATGACAGGAAACTCCCTAGATATAAAAATTGGACTTGTCTTTGCCAGGAACTGTGGAGAGGGTGAATGAAAACTAACTGCTATTGGCTGCAGGGCTTTTTTTGAATGATATGTTTTAAAATTAGTGGTGATAATTGCACAACTTTGAATATATTAAAAATCACTTGTTTGTACCCTTTAAAATGATTAAATTGATGTTATGTAAATGATATCTGAATACAATTATTAAAAACAATTATACCCAAAGTATTACTTTTCTGTTTTAAAATGCATGTATCTATTTAGTCTTCAATTTTTGATCAAACCATGTTTTCCTTCTCTATGAGCCTCATTACGCTCTCCCCTCCTTTCTAAAATTTAAATATCATTGTGCATTATTAGAATTCCCTCAACTCTCCTTTTTTCTACCTTGCACTAATGCTGTAGACTGGCAAAGTCCAAATCCTATTTGCAGCCAGCTCTGCACAAACTCTGCATCTACCCTGTCAGAGCCTAACACTTGTGCGTGAAAACACACAGGCATGCTTCTTGAGATAACTTCAAATTCAAGAGTATAAACCTTAAATAGCTTTAGGTGTTGTCCAGGAATTCTGTTGTTTGCTGGGCAAAGCTACCACTCAGCCTCTGAGGAAACTAATTGTTCTCCTATCTCCTCCTGACTCAGATAATCTCCCTTTCTTCCTCATATTGTAATGAAGACCTTTCTTATTTCACTAAGAAAACAGAAGCTAGCAAAGGAGAATTTATATGTGCTTTCACCACCAAATCTACCAACTTTCTTGTACCTGTAACCGCATACTTTCCCTAGATATGATGGGTCAAATGTTAACACTCCTGTTTGCCCTGAATTCATGTCCTTTCACTTAAGAAATCTCCTGCCACATTTTTCTCCTTAACAGTTTTTTGTCTTATTTGATTATTCTCAACTATTTACAAACATAGAACAACTACCTTAAAAATGGTAAAATTCTTACTAGATTCTAAATCCTTCTTCAGCGTTGGCCCCTTCCCTTAC